>NW_019646493.1:82279-90229 GCF_002806865.2 Cucurbita pepo subsp. pepo
AATTTTAACTTTCGAGATTTTACTAAAAGTTTTCGAGGTTAAATTTGAAAATAAGGTAGTGAAAAATGCTATTTGAGGATTAAGGAAGAAAAAAGAAAAAAAAAGAAAAAAAAAGAAAGAAAGAAAGAGTCAATTAGGGTTTGGAATGAGAGGAAGAAGAAGGAATCGTCATCCACTCCAAATGATGGCTTAGATTCTAAATTTGGCCGAAGTCGGGTCACAAGAACTGTTAGAGAAGAATGGAGAACAAATCTGAGCACTTGAATCATCCTAATTCGTCAAGAATCGAGAAAGAACAAGAGGTAAGAATTTCATGATTGAGTCTTGGTTGTTCTTGAGATCCATGAAGTTACCGTGGAATTAGGTTTTGAAGTTTTAATATGTTATCTTATGGAAGATTTTGCACACTTGTTGCGAAGGAATCTCGATCCGAAATGTGTCGAAAGTTGGAGCTCTGGTTAGTCCTCAAGAACGGTAAGAATCTAATTTCTAGTCAACTTCTAAGTGCAATTTAATGTTTAAAAGAAAAATAGATTAAAACTCTACAATGTGAAAAACAAGTTAAATCCAATTAGGTAGAAAAAAAATACAAAAATTAAAAGAAATTAGAAAAAACATGAAATCATGTCGCAATTCGTTTTGGAAAAAAATTCATGGATAGGGAAGCTGGGAGGACGACACGTGGGAACATCCGATTGGCTACAGAAAATTAAAGAAAAATAAAATACCGCATGGGGCTCAAAGGCTAGCCAATGAGCAACCTGCGACTCGTATCGACCCGACCCCCTACATTCATCCTGACCACGACTCTCTTTAGCTGAATCGAGGCAACCTGACCCATGACTACCCTTTCTCTAGAGGGCCTCTATAGTGCATGAAGTCAATTTTTGGTTTCCTTTATTAATTTTTCACTCCAAATTTGATACTTAAATTAGGACCTACCGAGAAATTTCCAAAAAATTGGAATTCATAACATACGAAAAAGCTAGTTCAGGAAGACACGTTTCATTCAAGTAACTATTCAGACTTCTACAACTAATACTTGTAGGGATCACTAGAACTTGATAGCATGCAAGCATATCTTGCTTTAAGTGGTTAGAATATGCATGTTTAGGATTCTAGAAGAGAAATTTGGATGAGAATTCTATGTATGATGTGGAAAGTTACTAAAATGCCCCCCAGATGAGATTTTGAGATGCATGTTCATTTTAATGCTTTCTGTTGTACTAGAAAGAAGAGTTGGATATTGTAATATGTTTGGGGTGATTGATAGATGTTATCTCCCCTAAGCTTGCATGAATGTTTCGATTATGTATTCCATGCTTTGGTTATCAATAAGATGGTGAGGGCTTTGGTTATAACCTCCTCGGTTACTATCGCCATTGTCAGCTCGTTCGAAATCAGCTCGCACTCGCTGCTCTCTTGTGATGAGAGCAGACGAGTGTACTGTTTTTCGACTTAGTGCGTCTGCGACTATGTTTGCTTTGTCAGGGTGGTACTGGATATCTATGTCATAATCTTTTACCAGCTCTAATCATCTACGTTGTCTCATGTTCAATTCTTTTTGTGTGAAGAAGTATTTTAGACTTTTATGATCCGTGTAAATTTGGGTCTTTTCTCCATATAGGTAGTGTCGCCAAATTTTTAATGCGAACACCATTGCTGCCAACTCTAAATCATGTGTAGGATTTTCTCGTAATCCTTTAATTGGCGTGACGCGTACGCAACGACCTTGCCGTGTTGCATCAGTATGCAACCTAGCCCCTTTTTGGACGCATCACTGTAGATCACGTACCCGCTTTTTGGGACCATGAACACTGAAACGAATACTAACCTTTGTTTTAGATCTTGAAAGCTAGCCTCACGGGTATCGTCCCATACGGAAGATACGCCTTTTTTTTTTTGTCAATTGGGTGAGAGGCGAGGCTATCCTAGCGAAGTCTTAGACAAACCTTCGATAGTAACCCGCCAATCCTAAGAAACTTTGTACCTCGGTGACCGTAGTCGTGCGTTTCCATTTCGTGACAGCTTCTATCTTGGTGGGATCTACTAAAATTCCATCTCTAGACACTATGTGTCCCAAGAACGAAACTTGTCGTAACCAAAATTTGCATTTGGAGAATTTGACATACAACTTGTTCTCCCTTAAGATAGCTAGGGTTTTTCGAAGGTGCTCTTAGTTTTCTTGGTCCGTTTTCAAGTATATCAAAATGTCGTCTATGAACACGATCACAAACGTGTCTAAGCACTCCTCGAATACTTGATTCATTAATTCCATGAATACCACTGGGGCGTTGGTGAGGCCAAAGGACATTACTACAAACTCATAGTGGCCATATCTAGTTCAAAAGGTTGTTTTCGGTATATCTTCGGTTTTTTATCTTAATTTGATAGTATCCTAATCGAAGGTTTATTTTAGAAAACACCGTTGCTTCTCAAAGTTGGTCAAACAGGTCCTCGATGCGTGCTAACAGATATTTGTTCTTTACCGTCCTCTTATTTAATTCTCTATAGTCAATGCGTAGATGCATTGAACCATCTTTCTTTTTAATGAACAACACTGGCGCACCCCTTGGGGATACACTAGGTCGAATGAAACCTTTATCTAATAGGTCTTATAGTTGTAATTTAAGTTCTTTTAGTTCTGCTGGGGCCATATGGTATGGGGCTTTAGAGATAGGTCCCGTTCCTGGTTCAAGTTCTATTCCGAAGTCTACCGCTCGCAATGGAGGGATTTTCAGGAGGTCCTCCGGGAAGAGATCTAGAAATTCGTTTACTATGGGTACCGTACCTATTGTTTTTTCTTTTCCTTTTGTATTTACTACACAGACTAGAATCGCCCACCCCACTTGTTGTACCAGGCGTCTGGCTTTCATCATCGATATTATTTTTGGGGTGGTGCCTATGAAGGTTCCTCTAAACTTAATAAGTTCGTTTGGAGGTGTGAATACTACTTCTTTCTTATGACAGTCTATGTTAGCAAAGTTTTCGGCTAGCTAGTCCATTCCTAGTATAACGTCGAAATCCACCATATCTACTACTTTTAGGTCTACTTTGAGGGTTCGTCCAGCTATTACCACTTGTCCGTCTTTTACTCCATTTTCAGTAACTAAGTCTACCCTTGTTGGGGTACCAACGGACAATACATGCAATATGGGTTCTACTATGAATCGACTAACAAATGGAAAAGAAACAAATGAATGGATAGAACCCGAATCAAACAACGTCAATACAAAGTGTCATAGTATAGAAAGAGTACCTGTCACCACGATGCCAGACGTTCCCGCCTCTTTACTGGTCGTTGCATATGTTGGGAATAAACTTAAATAAAAAAAAGGTAGTTTTTAATTTTGTTAATTTTAGTAAGGTTTTTGAAATTGAGTCGAGAAAAAAGCGAAAGAAAAGAATGAAGGGTTAATAATCATTTTAGGAGAGAGTGGGTTATGAGATAGCCATCTAAAGTAAGAGCAGAGCAAAAGTTGCACAGTGTAATAGAAAAGGGCTTTTTAGAATTTCTTTTGTCTCCTTGTCTCTCTCCTCTCGATATCTCCTTCACAACTTCATGAGTGTTATTTTAACAAGTTAGTTTCAGAGCGAGCGTTTATTTCTACAAATTGGTATCAGAGCCAATGGCGAACATGATGGGACAAATGTCACTGCCACATTTGACGAAGACGAAGTACGAGAATTGGAGCATCCAAATGAAAGCTCTTCTCGGTTCTCAAGACACATGGGAGATGGTCGAAGAAGGTTTCGAAGAACCGAAGGATACCACGGGTTACACGACAGCGGAAAACAAGGCGCTAAAAGAATTACGATCAAAGGATAAGGCAGCATTATACATGCTGTTTCGGGCTGTTGGCGAGTCGAGCTTTGAGAAGATTACAAGAGCAACTACTTTAAAAGAAGCGTGGGACACTTTAGAAAAAGTGTTCAAAAGAACCGACCAAGTCAAGCAGGTGCGTCTCCATACTCTGCGTGGCCAGTTGGAGAGCATGAAGATGAATGAGTCATAAAATGTATCTGACGACATTACGCGCGTACAGACCGTGACAAATCAACTAAATCCAAACGGAGAAATGTTACCCGAGACGCGGGTTGTGGAGAAGATCTTGAGGTCGTTAACAGACAACTTCGAGAATGTTGTATGTGTCATAGAAGAGTCAAAGGACCTAGCGACGTTCACGGTCGATGAGCTCGCCGGTTCTCTCGAGGCACACGAGTAATGTAAGAAAAAGAAGGAGGAGATACTCGATCAAGCGCTTCAGACTAAGGCATCAATAAAGGATGAAAAGGTAAATACTCAAGGTAGAGGTCGTGGAAGTCGCAAGAATGGTCGAGATAGTCAAGGCAATAGTAATGAAGAAAATTATAAGGAGAAGAGATTATCGAGCCAAGCAAATTGGCGTGGAAGAGGACGCAATCAAGGACGCGATCAAGGATATAATTTTAAGGTCCAGCGTTACAAATCTAAAAAATATGGCCACTATGCAAATAATTGTAACTCCGACAAATGTTATAATTGTGGCAGAATGGGTCACTATGCAAGAGATTATCGAGCTGAGGAAAAAGTGGAAGAAATGATCAACCTAGCCTTGGATGACGCAAACATTCTCTTGATGGCCCAAAACGAAGAGCTGAAAATAAAAGAACACGGCAGTGTGAAAGACGATGGTGATAGTTGTGAGGTAGTAGAAACTATTGGAGATGAGGTGATGCGCAACGGATGTGGCGAAATCCTGATAGCAGAGACGAGAAAATCGAAGAAAGCTAAACAATCAAATAACAGAGAGCCCGAGCTTGAAGAGAGAGAGCTCCAATAGCCGGAAAGGAAATTCGAGGAAAAAAGAAGAAAGATGATGAAAATGGAAGAAGAAAAGAGAGAGTTAGAAATAAAGGTTGAAAGGTTAGAGAAGGAAATTGCTGAGTTGAGTGAGAGTTCATCCTATCTCAAACAGGAGAAGGAAGAGAATCAGGAGAGGAAGAGAATGAGCAGGTAATCTCTAAACTTGTGAAGAAAGTTGAAGGTGTCAAGAAAGAGAATGGTCTGTTAATGGAGATTGATGTTCTAGTGGATGAGCTAGTGAGGGAGAAAGATATAGAGATGCTGACTCAACAGAGAGACTCACTCGACGTGAACCTGGATCAAGTCCAACAGGAGGCAGTGGATTTACGACACACGATTGAGACGCTCACTCGTGATAAAGCCGAAATGGAGGAAGCAAAAATGGAAGTTGAAAATGTCGTTGTGGACTTGCAAAGAAAATTGAGTAAACTGAATGGAGCTATGACGTCTGAATCGAGCGTGGCTGAGAACAGGAGAAATGAGAAGTTGGTATCTCAAATGGGCTGTTCTCGAGAAGCTCAAAATGAAGTCTCATAAAAAAAGGATAAGCTCAGTTTGCCGCTCGAGGACAAGGAGAGAAAATTGAAGAAACCACGATTGAGCTTGAGAAAACGAAAGTGGTGCAGGTAGAATCATTGAATAGAGTATTTAATTTATGGGGAGTTTTTGGATTTTGTTAATTTTAGTAAGGTGTTTGAAATTGAGTTCCAAAATGCCAAATAAAAGAATGAAGGGCCAATAATCATTGGGTTATGAGATAGCCAATTTTAGATTTTAGAAAACCTATAAATTAATTGGTTTTCGATTGTAAAGAGCAGAGCAAGAGGAGAAAGAGCAAGAGTTAAAGAGCAAGAGTTAAGTACAGTGTAATAGAAAAGAGTTTTCAGAATTTCTTTTGTCTCCTTGTCTCTCCCCTCTCGACTGCTCCTTCACAGCTTCGTGAGTGTTATTTTAACAAGTTAGTTTCAGAGCGACCGTTTATTTCTACAAATTAGTATTAGAGTGGATTTTATTTCTATAGCATACGCCTTAGTCTGTGCGCGGGTTTGCGTGGTGGGTTCTCGAATAACCACACCTCTAAGTGGTCCCCTTAGATTTTTCGCGTTCGTTCCAATACAGAATTGCGCCGTGTGACCTGCACGTTCGCACTTGTAACATACCCTGGAGCCTGCCATACATCTGCTCCAATGTTGTTTCCCACATTCGCGACACATGGGTTTTTCCAGTACTAGGTATCGGGCTACTAGGGGCGGAGCAGGTCGCCTGTTCTGATGTCGAGGTCTCTAGAGTGGCGTTTGGAATTCTGTGGGTCTGGCCTCGATGGGGCGTTTCTTTCCTACGGCAACCGTTGGCTCCGGGTTTTTCTCCTCTGGAGGTTCCTCTAGGACCTTGGCCGTTCTCAGGGTCTCTTCGTAAGTTTTCGGGTTAAATGCTTCCAATATGCGGCGGGCCTTCGAGTTCAATCCCAACACAAATTTCTCCATCTATTTTTCTTTAGTGTCTGCTAGTGATGGTGCAAATCTCTTTAATCTCAGGAAGGTTTAGTGTCTGCTAGTGATACTATCCACAATGCGTTTGCCTTGGGTCAGGTGGTTATATTCTTGCTGTTTTTTTATACGGGTATTCCTTGGATAGTAGTATTTCAGGAAGGTTTCCTTAAATGTTTCCCATGTTGTGATCCCCGGGTATTCCTTGGATAGTAGTATTTCAGGAAGGTTTCCTTAAATGTTTCCCATGTTGTGATCCCCTCTCCCGGGTTGATATTCTGTTTGTTATCCACCCACCACACTTCTGCGTCTTTTTGCAGTACATATGTNGAAACGTTTTCAAACTTGCATGCATTTTTATGTTAATGTTACTGAAATTGTTGTGATATTTTACGTATTTATTTAAGAGTATGATGTGATGTGTAGAATGCTGAGTGATTTTGTTTGCAATATGTTGTGAACTTGGTAGATGTGATGCATAGCATAATTTCATAGGTAATGAGCCTTAGACTTAAGAGATGCTATCTTGGTTTTTAGAACCATGCTGCCTAGACCATGCGAAAGAGTAACACGAGGAAGGGGACGACCTCCTATTAGAGATAGAAGACGAGGTGAGGCTGAAGAGAGCCCACCTCGAGAGGGATCAGAGATAGGGTTTGAATTAGAACCCTTATTGTATGTATGGTCGGAAAGCAGCCCTGAGAGGGTAGACGTAGTAACTAAGGATAGAGTAAAGAATGATCAAGCAATAGTAGCCGACCAAACTTTAAGCGTAGTCCTAATAGTAGTAAAGATGACCGACTTCAACGTACTACTAGGCATGGATTGACTAGTTGCAAACCATGCTATTATAGAATGTCGAAAAAAAAAAGTGATATTCGCACCATTGGTGGGACCTAGCTTTAAATTTAAAAGCACAAATACCGGNGGGCTACCCCAAAGGTAGTCTCGATGATGAAAGCAAAGAGATTAGTCCAACAAGGCGGTTGGGCTATATTAGCATGTGCCGTAGACGTAAGAGGAAAAGAAAAGACCCTAGAAAATGTGTCCATCTAAACGAGTTCCCAAATGTGTATCCGGATGACGTACCTGGAATACCCCCTTCCCGAGCGGTCGACTTCATCATCAAACTCGATCTGGGAACTGGGCCTATTTCTAAAGCACCCTATCGCATGGCGCTAGCAGAGTTGAATGAACTCAAGGCGTAATTACAAGACTTACGGGATAATGGGTTCATTCGACCTAACATATTTCCCTAGGGTGCGCTAGTGTTGTTTGTTCAGAAGAAAGATGGATTGATGCGTTTGTGCATCGATTACAGAGAGTTAAATAAGGTAACCATAAAGAACAAATACCCTCTGCCTAGAATATAAGACTTATTCGATCAACTAAGGGAAGCGACGATATTTTCTAAGATAGACCTGCGGTCAGGTTATCATTAAATAAAGAGTAAAGAAAAAGATGCACCAAATACAGCATTTAGGACAAGGTATGATCGCTATAAGTTCGTGATATGTCATTTAGCCTCACCAATGCTCCAGCTGTGTTAACGGGGTTAATGAACCAAGTGTTCAAGGACTGTCTAGACACTTTTGTGATCGTGCTCATTGATGACAT
>NW_019646493.1:104247-104674 GCF_002806865.2 Cucurbita pepo subsp. pepo
TTTTTTTTAATTAGTTACCATTTACTAGAAGTAATATAATACTAACTAAAATCTTATTGATAAATGAACGAAAAAGAGATTTTATTCTATTGTAACACAATGGAGTGTATAAAGTAAAGGAGATCCTAATATAACAAAGAAAAACCTCTCTTGATAAATCATCCAGAAAAGGAGATCTTCTAACACGATTACGTCAAGAAAAAAGATATCTCAAATATGAGTTTTCATAATAACAAAGCAAAATCTCTGTAACTAAATCTGCATCATCTCCCAGTAAATCTACATTTTTTTGTTTGATCAACGGATACATTCTTGGTGACTGAATTCGTTGAGGAGAGAGATAGTTGGGAGACCGATAGGATGTTAGTGAGAGCTTTTGGATAAGATTGCTATTTTTTATTTTTTATTTTTTATTTTTTTTTCTTCT
>NW_019646494.1:0-1256 GCF_002806865.2 Cucurbita pepo subsp. pepo
AGAAGATCATCAAGAGAAATAACCTCAGGAATGAGCCCAATTGAAGGAAATCAATTTTAGGCTCAAAATTGGGGGTAAGTGTCGGATTGCTGTCTATAGTCAAATTTCATTCAATTTAAGGATTCCTTTAGCTTCAGAGGACGAAGTTGAGTAACTTTGATGAATGAATTGAGGGTTGAAATGTCGTAGAACAAGCTACCCAAGAGAATGAAAATCTAGTGTTTTGGGTGAGTTGCAGACCGAGAACGATTTATGGAAATTGAGGTCCCACACTCAAAGATGTTCTTCCAAACCAATTTTTTTAGCTTGAGGAAAGGATATGAAAGAGGTCCCATGAAGAAATCGGGCCTTGAAAATCCATAGAATTGGCTACCCAATAAAAAAATCCTCTATTTTTGCTCTGACCAGAAATCAATTTTTGGACAAACTTTGGAAGGGAATATCTTGTGCTACAATTCACAAGTATGAAATCAATCCCTAGCTCTTCCTTGTAACAAAATCTTTAAGTTTCATGAAGAAATTGAGGGGAGAAACACTATGAATGATGTTGTGGAGCTCGAGTTTCAGACGGCGGCGCAAAGGACGTGTGCATCTTCGTCCTATCCAGAGGAAGAAGACAATGACATGGTCTGTTCAGTTGAACCGGTCATGTCAACCTAAATTTCGACTTTCCCTTGATTTTTCTCAGTTTAAATCTCCTTTCAGTCCGGTTCTCATGAAAAATCTTATGGTTCAAGAAACTAGACACAATAAGGAGTTTGTGGAAAAAAAATTTGAGGCAGTTCAGATACTAGAAGCTAAAGAACGTAAGTCCCACTAACTGAGAGCTAGTCGTGGTTTAATTTTTTTTGTCGGTAACTAGGAGCTGGTCGTGGTTACTGTAACAACCCGAAATTTTCTACTTAATTTAAGGTCGCTACTGTATACATACCATAAACATTGAATGCGTAAGACTTCATTTAAATTCCATAAAACATAACCTTTATCTTAAAACACAACCATGGACTTACGTGTTTCGAAAACATCTTTAAAACGACACAACAAAAGACTAAATAAAATGAATAAGAGTTTAAGTTTAAAACATCCTAGTCTAGCCTAAGTCTAAGAAAACAAATACCACTACCCTATGCATGTGCCATGATCTCGACTTGTGATGATGGGACCTATCTTTCATTCTGTTTCCCCTACGGTGTAGTCCTAACAGGTAAATTTTTCAGGTTAAGGCAAGGCATTCCTGTACGGCTGACGATGGCATC
>NW_019646494.1:5705-16212 GCF_002806865.2 Cucurbita pepo subsp. pepo
CCAAAAAAAAAATCTTTAGCTAGAGGAAAAAATAATCTAAAGAATACACTTACGAATATATATTCAAGATTAATACGCTATGTTGATTAAGAGTTCATTCCCTTCACAGATATATTTAAGATTTCATGTTGAAGAGAGTAAGTTTGGAACCTAAACCAAGTAAGGTCCTAAGAAACTCGGAAATAAGTACCTCAAGTAACTTTTACTCAAGATCCAAGATTCTTCTACAATAATCTAAAGAATACACTACGAATAACTCAGGTTTGTTACCATGTTCTGTAGAGCTTATGAAGGTCAATGCATGCATGTTATCTAGGGTAATGTGTGAATGATGTATAGGGTTGTGTCATAAGAATAATTTAAAGATTAAAATTATAGGGACCTCATGAATTTTGTGTGTACATATGCATTGGGTTACTTCTCCAATGATGAGTATAGGTGCCTACACGATGATCATCATCATCATCATAACTCGCGTGACNATTTAAAGATTAAAATTATAGGGACCTCATGCATTTTGTGTGTACATATGCATTGGGTTACTTCTCCAATGATGAGTATAGGTGCCTACACGATGATCATCATCATCATAACTCGCGTGAGACTCAAGGGTATGCTGACCTACGGACGTTGNATAATTTAAAGATTAAAATTATAGGGACCTCATGAATTTTGTGTGTACATATGCATTGGGTTACTTCTCCAATGATGAGTATAGGTGCCTACACGATGATCATCATCATCATCATAACTCGCGTGACACTCAAGGGTATGCTAACCTACGGACGTCGCTACGAACAACTAGGTTGACTTGATGGTATTGATATAACACATGCGGAAGCAATTATAGTAAATTATAGTAAATTACTAGTACCTCAATTATAATTTGGATCTTAGGCACTCTAAGTACCTCAATTATAGTAAATTAGCTAGCATGTTCATAAACATTAAAACTCAAACTTGAGTTTGAGTACAAACCTTTTGTAGTTCAAATTTCTTTTTCCTCACGAACCAGTTTTGAACCACCACTAGTGTCTTCCCTACTATTCTCCGGCCTTAGAATGGGAGTGTGGAATCCGAAGAGTGACTAAACTTGGAAGGGATTTAGTATATGTGAAGAGAGAGTTTGTGAGGGTTTTTCTCAAGGTTTTTACAAGAAGACTTTCCATGTAACTTATCAATGGATTTATAGAGTCATATTTGCATGTTCATGTAAATTTGAGATTATGAAATTTTGACACTCAAAATTCCTCTCAAATGTGTGGGATTATGTGGCAAGCATGCAAGTTTGAGTTAACCAAATTTTGACATTCAAAATTCCACTCAAATTTGTGTGATTTATTTGGCAAGCATGCAAGTTTTGTTAAACCAATTTTGATACTCAAAATTCCACCAACTCAAACATGGATTTTTTCATTAAGTGAAGTCAACCTTTTGACTTTCTCCATTTTAATTCAACAATTAATTTAAATAATTAATTTAAAATTAAAGTAATATTAAATGATTAATTAAAAATTTAATTAATATTTAACATTAATTTAAATGTCAATCCCAATCAATTTGGACACATATTGATTAAAATATTTAAATCTTATTTAAATATCTCTAATTCTCTCTTTTTGTTTAATTTGTAAATAAAATAAAAATGCGGTTAAATATATCGTATATATTTAGCGCATATTCCCTAATTTGAATTCAAACACTTCGAACTCACTCATCACACTGTTCTATGGTTTAGTTCGATTTGAGCTAGCAGGGGGACCTAATGGACCTATAGATCATGGGCTCCAACGATTCGAGATTAACCGGCTAAACTCATTAACATTGTTAACCATCATTCGTTAACTACTAGGACACTCCACTATAACCTAGTAGTTGCACTCCCCTCACTATAGATATATTTCTGTCCATTTGATATAACCATGATTAGTAAGTCGATTCTTCACAGGTTGTTCGTAACTAGAGTTGGGTAAATTTACCGTTTTACCCCTGAAGTTACTTCTTGTTCCTTATGTTCAACTGATTCTCTAATGAACAATTGGTTTGTGGTCCAACCAGTAAACTGAATCCCTGTCAAACCAATGAGAGGGTGGGGCTTCTTGTTCAAGACTTGGAATCAGTACTTAAGGGAACAACCTCTCTACTATCCGTAAAAGTGGGTAGGAGTGAGTTCCATCTTGCACCCTATGTCCCCAGGTATTCACCCAGTCTTACCCCTGAAATGGAAGGCTTATTGAGTCGGCGAACTCGAGCCACTCTCACCCATGCAAATCTAAGGATATTTCTGAATAAATAGGAGTTCATGGTTAGCTCAGGATTAAGATTGAGTTACCTAGGTCATCGAATGAAAAAAATCAGTCTCAACAGTAAACGACATTATAAAGTGAGAGTGATTTTCTTCCTGGACTGATCTTATGCAATACTCATTGCATAGGATGCCCCCACTCACAAGTCTTCGCATGTACAATTTAGTGATCACATTGTTTATATCATGGTGAAGGAGAATGAAAAGGGGAATTAATCTTGAGTTGAGTCTTGACTGACTGTTCAATCTCTTTCGAATTATCTCATAAATGAACGAATAAATAGGGAATAGAGGCAAAGGTTCCTTCAGTAGTTCTGTCTCATGAATAAAGAAAGAGTGTTTACCGTTCTTCAATGAGGTTTAGGATCAGTAATCTTGAGTTGTGTTGGAAGTGAAGGTAGAAAAGGGGGGAAAGCTCTCCGTTCCTGGTTCTCCTGTAGCTTGATTCTCCAAAACCACAAGAATCCTTACCTTAGTTAGAATGGGATTCCAACTCAGTACCTTTCCTTTGAGATTTTGAGAAGAGTTGCTCTTTGGAGAGCACAGTACGATGAAAGTTGTAAGCGGTGGTTTACTCTGTGGCGGATGTCAGCGGTTCGAGTCCGCTTATCTCCAACTCGTTCACTTAGCCGATACAAAGCTATATGATAGCACTCTATGTTTTCCGATTTGGCAGTTCGATCTATGATTTCTCATTCATGGACATTGATAAGATCCTTCCATTTAGCAGCACCTTAGGATGGCATAGCCTTAAAGTTAAGGGCGAGAAAACGTGAGACGCATCCATAGTTTCCTCAGGATAAGGTACTCAGCCTTATCCCTATACTATAGATTATTTTGACTATATACTTGAACTTGACACAAAGTGAGACGCATCCATAGTTTTCCCAAGATAAGGTACTAAGCCTTATCCCTATACTATAGATTATTTTGACTATATACTTGAACTTGACACACTCTTACGTCTCTACATATAGTTAAAATAATCATACAATAGTCAGAGTGTTCTTAGTTTATTGAATTTAGATTAATAATCGTAAAATTCACTTTATCAAATAACAATCTTTACTGAATAAACATCCATAATAACTTTATTGAAAATAGAATATGTTTTTGTTTACAAACTATGAGTTTTAGGACATAAAACCCAACATGACTATGGTGGGTCCAGGGGAGGTACAAATCGGGATTCACACTCGCACGTGTAGTTCTTGTGTAGGGAAGTACTACACATCCAACTTATCTAGATTGGAGGCCAGCTGTAACGACCCGAAATTTTCTACTTAATTTAAGGTCGCTACTGTATACGTACCATAAACATTAAATGCGGAAGACTTCATTAAAATTCCATAAAACATAACCTTTATCTTAAAACACAGCCATGGACTTACGTGTTTCGAAAACATCTTTAAAACGACACAACAAAAGACTAAATAAAATGAATAAGAGTTTAAGTTAAAAACATCCTAGTCTAGCCTAAGTCTAAGAAACAAATACCACTACCCTATGCATGTGCCATGATCTCGAGTTGCGATGCCATCGTCAGCCGTACAGGAATGCCTTGCCTTAACCTGAAAAATTTACCTGTTAGGACTACACCGTAGGGGAAACAGAATGAAAGATAGGTCCCATCATCACAAGTCGAGATCATGGCACATGCATAGGGTAGTGGTATTTGTTTTCTTAGACTTAGGCTAGACTAGGATGTTTTTAACTTAAACTCTTATTCATTTTATTTAGTCTTTTGTTGTGTTGTTTTAAAGATGTTTTCTAAACACGTAAGTCCATGGCTGTGTTTTAAGATAAAGGTTATGTTTTATGGAATTTTAATGAAGTCTTCCGCATTTAATGTTTATGGTACGTATACAGTAGCGAACTTAAATTAACTAGAGAATTTTGGGTCATTACAGTTGGTATCAGAGCTTTAGGTTATAGATCTTGTAGACTAGCCTACAGAGTAGGTTTGGCATGTTCCACGGTCCAATCACCGATGCCCCGTCGTTGCCAGGTACACCTTATGTAGAATGAGGAATGTATGACATTTGTGATATATTTAATGTGGTTGGCTTTAAATGATCCATGACATGATACTGTATGAAAAGGTGTTGATGTTATCTGGTATTGATGTGATCTGATGTAATGCATGTCTTTACGTTATGAGATTTATGTTTTTATTATATATACATATGACTTATATGGTAGGGATGTAGAGAATGTTGTAAATCATAAACTTAGCTAGAATTCTTTCTTGGTTTCTAGAACCATGCCGCACAGAGGAGGTAGAAGAGGTAGGAGAGGGAGAGGACGACCTCCCTTTAGGAGAGGAGGAAGAGGAGATGCCGATAGAAGTTCTTCCCAAGAGGGGTTGACTACCGGCCCATATGCGTTTGTACCACCTCCTAAATATGCACCTCCCCCACAAGCTGTACCCCCTCTTGAATATGCACCATCCCCACAAGCTGTACCCCCTTCTGAATATGCACCGCCCCCTCAAGCTGCACCACAGGCCGGGTTAGACCCTGCCACAAAGTTCCTGTTTGAATCCCTCCAAAAAACTATGCAAACCATGCTAGACACACAACAAGCCACGTTGTTGGCTATGCAACAAGTCGCGGTAATGGCCACGCAACCAGCCAACGCGGTGGCCACGCAACCAACCAACGCGGCGGCCCCGCTACCGGTGGATGTGGTAGCTATCCAGCCGGTGAACAACCCGCACCCGGATAGGGGTGCGAGTTGGTTAAAGGATTTCAGGTGGTATAACCCCCGTCCTTTTGTCGGTTCAAAGGAAGATCCCATAGTGGCTCAGATGTGGATCGCAAACATGGAAACGACCTTTGAATCAATGAGATGCCCTGATGAACATAAGGTGTCATGTGCGACATATGTGTTACAAAAAGATGCAGAAGTGTGGTGGTCGGATAATAAACAGAGCATCAACCCGGGCGGGGGAATTACAACGTGGAAAACCTTTAAGGAAGCCTTTCTAAAATACTGTTATCCAAAGGAAACCCGTATAAAGAAACAACAAGAGTTTAACCACTTAACACAAAGTGTTTGCACGGTGGATCAGTATGATCAGGACTTCATGAGATTGAGAAGGTTTGCACCGTCTTTAGCTGACACTGAAGAGAAACAGACAGAAAAATTTGTGTTAGGATTGAATCTGAAAACCCGTCGCACGTTAAAGGCCTTTAACCCAAAAACCTATGAAGAGGCCCTAGAGGAACCCCCAAAGGAAAAGAAAACGGAGCCAACGGTCATCATAGGGAGGAAACGCCCTGTCGAGGTCGATACCACAGAATTCCAACCACCGTCCAAGAGACCTCGATATCAGAGTAGGCCACCTGCTCCACCTCAATAGGCCGATACCTAGCAATGGAGAAGCCCCTGTGCCGTTATTGTGGAAAACTTCATGTTGGGAGATGTTTGGCGGGCTCAGGTATGTGTTATATATGTGTTCATGCAGGTCATGTGGCCAGAACTTGCCCTACAAAGAGCCCGAGAATTCCAAGGGAATCCCTTAGAGGACCGGTCATCCGAGAGCCCACCTTACAAACCCGTCAATAGACCAGGGCATATGTAACGACCAGTAAAGAGGCGGGAACATCTGGCACCGTGGTGACAGGTACGTTTTCTATACTAGGACACTTTGCATTGACATTGTTTGATTATGATTCTACCAATTCCTTTGTTGCTTTACCATTTGTTAAACAAGCAGGGTTTGTAGTAGAACCCTTAATGCATGCATTGTCGGTCGGTACCCCAGCAGGGGTAGACTTAGTTACGAAAAATAGAGTAAAGGACGGACAAGTGGTAATAGCTGGACAAACCATCCACGTAGACTTAAAGGTAGTGGATATGACGGATTTTGACGTCATACTAGGAATGTACTGGTTAGAAGAAAACTTTGCTAGCATAGACTGCCATAAGAAGGAGGTGATATTCACACCTCCCAACGAACTTACCTTTAAGTTTAAAAGAACCTCCACAGATACCACCCAAAAAATAATATCGATGATGAAAGCAAGACGCCTGATACAACAAGGGGGGTGGGCATTTCTAGCCTGTGCAGTAAATACAAAAGGAAAGGAAAAACCCATAGACACAGTACCCGTAGTAAACGAATTTATGGATGTCTTCCCAGAGGACCTCCCGGGAATTCCTCCATCACGAGAGGTAGACTTTGGAATAGATCTGGAACCAGGAACGGGACCCATCTCTAAGACCCCGTACCGCATGGCACCAGCCGAACTAAAAGAGCTTAAAACACAACTGCAAGACCTGTTAGATAAGGGCTTCATTCGACCTAGCGTGTCCCCTTGGGGTGCGCCAGTGTTGTTTGTTAAAAAGAAAGATGGCTCAGTGCGTTTATGCATTGATTATAGGGAATTAAGCAAGAGGACGATAAAGAACAAATACCCGTTACCTCGTATTAAGTACCTATTTGACCAACTACGTGGGGCAATAGTATTTTCTAAAATAGACCTTCGATCAGGATACCATCAAATTAATATTAAAAATGAAGACATACCGAAAACAGCCTTTCGAACCAGATATGGCCACTACGAGTTTGTGGTGATGTCTTTTGGTCTCACCAAAGCCCCAACGGTATTTATGGAACTAATGAACTGAGTATTTAAGGAGTGCTTAGACTCGTTTGTGATCGTGTTCATAGACGATATCTTGATATACTCGAAAACAGACCTAGAACACCAAGAGCTTCGCAAAGCCTTAACTATCCTAAAGGAGAACAAGTTGTACGCCAAATTCACCAAGTGTGAATTTTGGCTACGACAGGTTTCGTTTCTGGGGCACGTAGTGTCTAAAGACGGAATCTTCGTAGATCCCAATAAGATAGAAGCGGTCACGAAATAGAAACGCCCAACAATGGTCACCAAGATACGAAGTTTCTTGGGATTGGCGGGCTATATCGAAGGTTTGTCCAGGACTTCGCTAGAATAGCCACGCCTCTCACCCAATTGACAAAAAAAGGTGTACCTTTTGTTTGGGACGATACTTGTGAGGCCAGCTTTCAAGAACTAAAACAAAGACTAGTATCCGCCCCAGTGCTCACAGTTCCAGAAAGTTCTATGGGATATGTGATTTACAGTGACGCGTCCAAAAAGGGATTAGGTTGTGTACTAATGCAACATGGCAAGGTGGTTGTGTATGCGTCACGCCAACTAAAAGATTACGAGAAAAACTATCCTACACATGATTTGGAGCTGGTAGCAGTAGTGTTCGCGTTAAAAATTTGGCGACACTACCTGTATGGCGAAAAGACCGAGATCTACACGGACCACAAAAGCCTAAAATATTTGTTCACCGAAAAAGAATTGAACATGAGGCAACGTAGATGGTTAGAGCTGGTAAAAGATTACGACATAGACATCCAGTACCACCCTAGAAAAGCAAACGTAGTTGCTGATGCACTGAGTCGAAAAGTATTACACTCGTCGGCCCTCATCACCAGGGAGCCACGAGTGCGAACTGATTTCGAACGGGCTGATATAGTGGTAGTAACCAAAGAAGTTGCAGCCCAAATAGCCCGAATGATAGTGCGCCCCACGCTCAGACAAAAGATCATAGACTCACAACGTGGGGATCCAAGCCTAAGTAAAATCCTAGACCAATTGAAAGTAGGCCCAGTGGACGGATTCTCTAAGTCAACAGATGACGGATTATTATGCCAAGGGCGTTTATGTGTCCCACCCACGAGCGAAATAAAGAATGAAATCCTAACTGAGGCACACAACTCAACCTTCTTGATACATCCAGGTGGAACAAAGATTTATCAAGACTTGAAACAACACTTCTGGTGGCGAAGTATGAAAAAGGATATCGCGGAGTACGTGAGTAAGTGTCTGGTGTGCCAACAAGTAAAAGCCCCTAGGCAGAAAATCGCCGGGCTACTACAACCTCTAAGTATACCGGAATGGAAATGGGAAAACATTGCCATGGATTTCATAGTAGGCCTACCCAAAACATTAAAGGGCTATACGGTAATCTGGGTGGTCGTGGATCGTCTGACGAAGTCGGCTCACTTCCTACCGGGTAAGGCAACATATACAGTGGACAATTGGGTCCAACTGTATGTTAAAGAAATTGTGAGGTTGCATGGAGTACCGGTGTCAATTGTGTCGGATCGGGACCCGCATTTTATGTCAGCCTTTTGGCGCGGACTTCAAAAAGCGCTGGGTACCTGCCTCGACTTTAGCACCGCCTTCCACCCACAAACGAATGGTCAAACAGAACAATGAAACCAAATTCTGGAAGACATGCTTCGGGCATGCGTTATGGATTTCACAGGGAGTTGGGACACCAAATTGCACTTAATTGAATTCTCTTACAATAACAACTTCCAAGCAACCATCGGGATGGCACCCTTTGAAGCGTTGTATGGAAAACGATGTAGATCCCCATTGTGCTGGGACGAAGTAGGAGAACGAGAACTGGTAGGACCCGAGCTGGTCCGTGTCACCAACGAGGCAATACAGAAAATTAAAGTAAGAATGCGTACCGCACAGAGTAGGCAAAAGAGCTACGCCGACGTTAGGCGTAGGAATTTAGAGTTCGAAGAGGGGGACCCAATGTTCCTAAAAGTAGCGCCCATGAAAGGTATTCTAAGATTCGGACGCAAGGGGAAGCTCATTCCCCGATTCATTGACCGTTCGAGATTTAGAAAGAGTAGGTCTAGTAGCTTACAAACTAGCTTTACCACCTTCACTTTCAAGCGTACACGATGTATTTCATGTGTCCATGTGAAGGAAATATATTGCAGACCCGACACACGTAATAGACTACAAACCTCTCGAAATTGAGGAAAATTTAAGTTACTAGGAGGAACCGATTAAAATTCTAGCCCGAGAGGTGAAAGCCTTACGTAATAGGAGTATAGGTTTTGTTAAGGTATTGTGGCGTAACCACCAAATCGAGGAAGCTACGTGGGAACGAGAGGAGAAAATAAAGGAAAAATATCCCGAGTTGATCCACGACTTCGAGACTTTCGAGGACGAAAGTTCTTTTTAGGGGTAGGTAATGTAACGGAACGAAAAAAAAATGAGGGTCATCGGCAGAGCTGGGATGCCACAAATCGCGTCCCCGACCTTCAGCCACCCGAAAAGAACCTGCAAAGAAACGAAAACAATGAGGAAAAAGGAGAAAGAACAGAAAACCGACAGAACTCCGGCGAAGCCGAACCGTACGAATCGACATCAAAAACCTCCATTTTACACCACAAAAGTAATCCCAGAACCCTTTACACATATCAGGAGTAGGTTTTAGACGAATCCCGTACGCTGAACACGGTTGGCAAGGAAGACGGAATGGCGGACTTCCGAGCTCCTCTAGATCCGGGAGTGTGAGGTCCTTACCAACGAAATCTGTACCAAAAATGGGGTTAGGGTGAAGAATAATCTCGAGAACGAAGGAAAAAAGAGGGGAAAAAGACGGCGGGACGACGTTGTCGAGGAGAGAGAGAGATCGCCGGAAAATCGCACAGGCAGTCGGGCGAAGAGGACGAAGTCCAACCCGAGATCTGGATTCGGCAACCTGAACCGAACCCCATCCCTTCGGTCGGCCCAGAACTGACGTTACCCACGGACATAACACCTCGACCCTTCACCCGCGAGCCGACCCATCACCGTGCGGCCCGTCACCTGCGAATGGCCCGTCACCCTGCGTTCGGCTCGAGACCCGCGAGCGACCTGTTAACCCGCGCCTCGACCCGAGATGCCTGCACACTCGTCGCTCTCTGATTCTGCCACGTGGCACGTCTGCAGCGCGACTCCTCTCGGCTCCGACGGCTTAATCGGCTCGGCGGCGGCTCCTCGGCTCCGGCGACTTATTCGGCTGGGGAAACCTGTTTCCAGCCCTTTTGACACTATTCCGACCCTCCCGGACCTAGTTTCGGCCATGTTTAAGGTAAAATGGAACATTTTAAGGTCGTATTTCACAAATTCCAGTTGGGAATTTATTATTATTTGTGAAATACTAATGAAAGTGACTAATGAACCAATAGGAACCAACCACCAACGGAAGCGTAGAACGTCCACGAGGAGCTAGGAGCTTACGTTATATTGTAGGGAGTACTTCGGCTAAGGCCTACCAAGTAAGGGGCTCACCCGTCGTAGGTTACGCGTTAATTGCTGTATGTTGGCATGTGCCCGTGGATATGCACGTGTCATTAAATTGTATGCT
>NW_019646494.1:20772-38479 GCF_002806865.2 Cucurbita pepo subsp. pepo
TCTTCCCAGAGGACCTCCCGGGAATTCCTCCATCACGAGAGGTAGACTTTGGAATAGATTTGGAACCAGGAACGGGACCCATCTCTAAGACCCCGTACCGCATGGCACCAGCCGAACTAAAAGAGCTTAAAACACAACTGCAAGACCTGTTAGATAAGGGCTTCATTCGACCTAGCGTGTCCCCTTGGGGTGCGCCAGTGTTGTTTGTTAAAAAGAAAGATGGCTCAGTGCGTTTATGCATTGATTATAGGGAATTAAGCAAGAGGACTATAAAGAACAAATACCCGTTACCTCGTATTAAGTACCTATTTGACCAACTACGTGGGGCAATAGTATTTTCTAAAATAGACCTTCGATCAGGATACCATCAAATTAATATTAAAAATGAAGACATACCGAAAACAGCCTTTCGAACCAGATATGGCCACTACGAGTTTGTGGTGATGTCTTTTGGTCTCANAATCAGAATACCATCAAATTAATATTAAAAATGAAGACATACCGAAAACAGCCTTTCGAACCAGATATGGCCACTACGAGTTTGTGGTGATGTCTTTTGGTCTCACCAAAGCCCCAACGGTATTTATGGAACTAATGAACTGAGTATTTAAGGAGTGCTTAGACTCGTTTGTGATCGTGTTCATAGACGATATCTTGATATACTCGAAAACAGACCTAGAACACCAAGAGCTTCGCAAAGCCTTAACTATCCTAAGGGAGAACAAGTTGTACGCCAAATTCACCAAGTGTGAATTTTGGCTACGACAGGTTTCGTTTCTGGGGCACGTAGTGTCTAAAGACGGAATCTTCGTAGATCCCAATAAGATAGAAGCGGTCACGAAATAGAAACGCCCAACAATGGTCACCAAGATACGAAGTTTCTTGGGATTGGCGGGCTATATCGAAGGTTTGTCCAAGACTTCGCTAGAATAGCCACGCCTCTCACCCAATTGACAAAAAAAGGTGTACCTTTTGTTTGGGACGATACTTGTGAGGCCAGCTTTCAAGAACTAAAACAAAGACTAGTATCCGCCCCAGTGCTCACAGTTCCAGAAAGTTCTATGGGATATGTGATTTACAGTGACGCGTCCAAAAAGGGATTAGGTTGTGTACTAATGCAACATGGCAAGGTGGTTGTGTATGCGTCACGCCAACTAAAAGATTACGAGAAAAACTATCCTACACATGATTTGGAGCTGGTAGCAGTAGTGTTCGCGTTAAAAATTTGGCGACACTACCTGTATGGCGAAAAGACCGAGATCTACACGGACCACAAAAGCCTAAAATATTTGTTCACCGAAAAAGAATTGAACATGAGGCAACGTAGATGGTTAGAGCTGGTAAAAGATTACGACATAGACATCCAGTACCACCCTAGAAAAGCAAACGTAGTTGCTGATGCACTGAGTCGAAAAGTATTACACTCGTCGGCCCTCATCACCAGGGAGCCACGAGTGCGAACTGATTTCGAACGGGCTGATATAGTGGTAGTAACCAAAGAAGTTGCAGCCCAAATAGCCCGAATGATAGTGCGCCCCACGCTCAGACAAAAGATCATAGACTCACAACGTGGGGATCCAAGCCTAAGTAAAATCCTAGACCAATTGAAAGTAGGCCCAGTGGACGGATTCTCTAAGTCAACAGATGACGGATTATTATGCCAAGGGCGTTTATGTGTCCCACCCACGAGCGAAATAAAGAATGAAATCCTAACTGAGGCACACAACTCAACCTTCTTGATACATCCAGGTGGAACAAAGATTTATCAAGACTTGAAACAACACTTCTGGTGGCGAAGTATGAAAAAGGATATCGCGGAGTACGTGAGTAAGTGTCTGGTGTGCCAACAAGTAAAAGCCCCTAGGCAGAAAATCGCCGGGCTACTACAACCTCTAAGTATACCGGAATGGAAATGGGAAAACATTGCCATGGATTTCATAGTAGGCCTACCCAAAACATTAAAGGGCTATACGGTAATCTGGGTGGTCGTGGATCGTCTGACGAAGTCGGCTCACTTCCTACCGGGTAAGGCAACATATACAGTGGACAATTGGGTCCAACTGTATGTTAAAGAAATTGTGAGGTTGCATGGAGTACCGGTGTCAATTGTGTCGGATCGGGACCCGCATTTTATGTCAGCCTTTTGGCGCGGACTTCAAAAAGCGCTGGGTACCTGCCTCGACTTTAGCACCGCCTTCCACCCACAAACGAATGGTCAAACAGAACAATGAAACCAAATTCTGGAAGACATGCTTCGGGCATGCGTTATGGATTTCACAGGGAGTTGGGACACCAAATTGCACTTAATTGAATTCTCTTACAATAACAACTTCCAAGCAACCATCGGGATGGCACCCTTTGAAGCGTTGTATGGAAAACGATGTAGATCCCCATTGTGCTGGGACGAAGTAGGAGAACGAGAACTGGTAGGACCCGAGCTGGTCCGTGTCACCAACGAGGCAATACAGAAAATTAAAGTAAGAATGCGTACCGCACAGAGTAGGCAAAAGAGCTACGCCGACGTTAGGCGTAGGAATTTAGAGTTCGAAGAGGGGGACCCAATGTTCCTAAAAGTAGCGCCCATGAAAGGTATTCTAAGATTCGGACGCAAGGGGAAGCTCATTCCCCGATTCATTGACCGTTCGAGATTTAGAAAGAGTAGGTCTAGTAGCTTACAAACTAGCTTTACCACCTTCACTTTCAAGCGTACACGATGTATTTCATGTGTCCATGTGAAGGAAATATATTGCAGACCCGACACACGTAATAGACTACAAACCTCTCGAAATTGAGGAAAATTTAAGTTACTAGGAGGAACCGATTAAAATTCTAGCCCGAGAGGTGAAAGCCTTACGTAATAGGAGTATAGGTTTTGTTAAGGTATTGTGGCGTAACCACCAAATCGAGGAAGCTACGTGGGAACGAGAGGAGAAAATAAAGGAAAAATATCCCGAGTTGATCCACGACTTCGAGACTTTCGAGGACGAAAGTTCTTTTTAGGGGTAGGTAATGTAACGGAACGAAAAAAAAATGAGGGTCATCGGCAGAGCTGGGATGCCACAAATCGCGTCCCCGACCTTCAGCCACCCGAAAAGAACCTGCAAAGAAACGAAAACAATGAGGAAAAAGGAGAAAGAACAGAAAACCGACAGAACTCCGGCGAAGCCGAACCGTACGAATCGACATCAAAAACCTCCATTTTACACCACAAAAGTAATCCCAGAACCCTTTACACATATCAGGAGTAGGTTTTAGACGAATCCCGTACGCTGAACACGGTTGGCAAGGAAGACGGAATGGCGGACTTCCGAGCTCCTCTAGATCCGGGAGTGTGAGGTCCTTACCAACGAAATCTGTACCAAAAATGGGGTTAGGGTGAAGAATAATCTCGAGAACGAAGGAAAAAAGAGGGGAAAAAGACGGCGGGACGACGTTGTCGAGGAGAGAGAGAGATCGCCGGAAAATCGCACAGGCAGTCGGGCGAAGAGGACGAAGTCCAACCCGAGATCTGGATTCGGCAACCTGAACCGAACCCCATCCCTTCGGTCGGCCCAGAACTGACGTTACCCACGGACCAAACACCTCGACCCTTCACCCGCGAGCCGACCCATCACCGTGCGGCCCGTCACCTGCGAACGGCCCGTCACCCTGCGTTCGGCTCGAGACCCGCGAGCGACCTGTTAACCCGCGCCTCGACCCGAGATGCCTGCACACTCGTCGCTCTCTGATTCTGCCACGTGGCACGTCTGCAGCGCGACTCCTCTCGGCTCCGACGGCTTAATCGGCTCGGCGGCGGCTCCTCGGCTCCGGCGACTTATTCGGCTGGGGAAACCTGTTTCCAGCCCTTTTGACACTATTCCGACCCTCCCGGACCTAGTTTCGGCCATGTTTAAGGTAAAATGGAACATTTTAAGGTCGTATTTCACAAATTCCAGTTGGGAATTTATTATTATTTGTGAAATACTAATGAAAGTGACTAATGAACCAATAGGAACCAACCACCAACGGAAGCGTAGAACGTCCACGAGGAGCTAGGAGCTTACGTTATATTGTAGGGAGTACTTCGGCTAAGGCCTACCAAGTAAGGGGCTCACCCGTCGTAGGTTACGCGTTAATTGCTGTATGTTGGCATGTGCCCGTGGATATGCACGTGTCATTAAATTGTATGCTAGCTTAATGTGCTTAAGTACGAAATCATGTGAACGTGAATGTATGTTATGTATGCTGCTTAGTTGATGTGATATGTTATGTATGCTGCTTAGTTGATGTGATATGTTATGCATGTGACGATGTGTGGCCCTTGTACGATTATGGCTTGTTTATATGAGTATTTGAATGTAACTGTATGAATTGTATGACATGAAATACGGTAAATTGCATGGAACATAACCCCGCTAGGAATATGTATGATATGTAACAAAATGAGGATGAGAATGACATGTAATCATGAAAACGTGACACGGGGTTATGTTCATTAATGATAACTGTAGGACTAGTGTGACCTCATGCATATTGTGTGTTCATGCATTTGGGGGGATACCCCTATCCCATCACGAGGGTACGGACGCGTACATCCAATGGCAGGACAACGATCGTTATGCCTTACATAGCGCTGCCGTGACGGTCCTAGTTTTAACGGGTCCCGGTATAAGGGCTCCCAGAGCATGCTCACCGGCTAGGGACAGTGGCCCAGCGGTGTGCGAACTAGCTGGTGAGCCCATACTCGCACATATGGGCTGCGTGTAGAGTATATGGTACACGTCCACGATTACCTGTTAGGATTACACCGTAGGAAAAACGAAACGAAACGAAACGAAACGAAACGAAAGATAGGTCCCATCATCTCATTGCATGTGTTGGTCGCATAACCCCGATAGGGGGTCACTTACTGAGTATTCTAGAAATACTCAAGCCTCGTGCTACTTTACTTTTGTAGATAAGGGCAAGGCACCCATGTGACAACGACGACGGCATTGTACACCTCGGGACCGTGGCACATGCATAAGGTAGTTGTTTGTTTGTTTTTTTTTCCTTTTTCCATTTCGTAATCTAGGCTGAATTTGGTTGCATCATTAGTATAGGTTAGTATAGGTTGAAATGTATTTGCATAATAAAACATAGGGTAGAATAAAACATTCATTTTGGGTTTTGTTACTTATCCTTTATTTCAATAATGTTTTCCCTTTTTCCCTTGTAATCTTTTTTCTCTGAGGTAATAAAAGGCGAGTGCAAGTTGCATTTATGAATATGGCTCATTTAATTATATTCCGCATTTCAATGTATAGTAATGACCTTTGATTAAATAGGTAAAATATTAGGGTCGTTACACCAGAAAGGTTAATGCCCTAGGATTGGACTCATCCCTAGTTTCCACAGATGGAGGGGCGAACTCCTCAACAAAAGAGGTGGCATCTCCTTCTACTTACTTTGGATACTCACTCAGGCCTTTAAAGGGCAAATACTTAAACGAGTTTGAGCGGATCATCCAGGTCTTCCTTCTTGGTTTTGGAAGTTCCAGGGTCTATCTTTCTAGTAAGGCTGGACGTAATATCTACTTCCCCTTGTTTGTGGAGTGAGAATGAATAAGGAAAGGAGGATTGACTGACAGTTCACTCTCATTAATCTTTCGGCTTCACTTTCTAATTACCTCTCACCCTAAATACCGGGAAAATGGCCCTAAAAATAGGGTAAAGCGTCAATTTCTGAATAAAGGGTCTTTACAGGAGTTCAAGAAGGATCAGATCAAGAATAGAATCAAATTAACTTTTTTGCATTGTTATTAATACCCTTCAACTTCGATGAAAGTACTGAACTGAATCGAGTCACGATCTGATTATTTAGCTTGCTTGAAGCATGGATTGCAACTGGGGTTGACTCGATGGACATAGAATGACAATAAAAAATTTCACAAAACAAGAAGTATTTAAAACATAATATACATATAATTTTTCCACTATAGCGCAAAATAGAGCTAAAACAAAACATTGGTTAGAGGTTAGTGTGAGGCTTGTCTATGTCATCCCCTCCAGAGTCCGCCTCCGCTTCTTATCTACTTATCGACTTTTAATCATGTCCTCTATATTCTAGGGTACCACACTATTTTAAGACTTTTTCTTATTCTTGTCCTAAGAACTTAGGCCTCTAGATTCTATACTTGAGTTCTAAGTTGTTGTCATGATCTAGCCAAAGGATTTTGGTCTTGTATTATGAGGTTTCGATCTTGGTTCTGATCTAAAGTCGTTCTTAGTGTTGAGAACTTGATCTTGATCTATGTTCTATTTTTTATCCTTGCTTTTGACCTTAGTCTTGTTCTTGGTTCTTTCTTTAGTCCTTTTTCGATTCCTTAAGACACTCCCCTAGGATTTACGGTATGAGTCATGAACCTAACAACCTATGTTTAAGGCTTCATCTATTCAAAGCAACATAGTCTGTACCTACGTCCAAAATTTCTTGCATTCTAAGCAACGTAGTATGAACCTACATCCGAGGTTTCATGTGTTGTCTACTATACAGAAAGCTATGCCCAATGCCTATTACATTCTAAGTGTAGTTTGAAACCTGCGTCCAAGGCTTTTTACGTTTAAAGCGATGCAGTTTAAAACCTATGCCCAAGACTTCTCATGTTCCAAGCAACATAGTTTGAATTCCTACGCCCTGTTAGAAATCACAACCCTCCACAATGGTATGAAATTGTCCATTTTGGGTATAAGATCTTATGGACTTGCTTTTGGTTTCTCCAAGAGGCATTGTACCAATGTAGATGTATTTCTTACTTATAAACCCATGATCATCCTCTAGATTAGCCAATGTGAACTAAAAAGAACTAAAATCCACGGCACGGTTCAACAAGTTATCTATTTAATATCTCTTAGCCTAACCTTCCTCATTATTGTTAATTTTCAAGTTGCTCCCTGGTTTTTACACCANTTCTTAGTGTTGAGAACTTGATCTTGATCTATGTTCTATTTTTTATCCTTGCTTTTGACCTTAGTCTTGTTCTTGGTTCTTTCTTTAGTCCTTTTTCGATTCCTTAAGACACTCCCCTAGGATTTACGGTATGAGTCATGAACCTAACAACCTATGTTTAAGGCTTCATCTATTCAAAGCAACATAGTTTGTACCTACGTCCAAAATTTCTTGCATTCTAAGCAACGTAGTATGAACCTACATCCGAGGTTTCATGTGTTGTCTGCTATACAGAAAGCTATGCCCAATGCCTATTACATTCTAAGTGTAGTTTGAAACCTGCGTCCAAGGCTTTTTACGTTTAAAGCGATGCAGTTTAAAACTATGCCCAAGACTTCTCATGTTCCAAGCAACATAGTTTGAATTCCTACGCCCTGTTAGAAATCACAACCCTCCACAATGGTATGAAATTGTCCATTTTAGGTATAAGATCTTATGGACTTCTTTTGGTTTCTCCAAGAGGCATTGTACCAATGTAGATGTATTTCTTACTTATAAACCCATGATCATCCTCTAGATTAGCCAATGTGAACTAAAAAGAACTAAAATCCACGGCACGGTTCAACAAGTTATCTATTTAATATCTCTTAGACTAACCTTCCTCATTATTGTTAATTTTCAAGTTGCTCCCTTGTTTTTACACCATAACACTCTGCATAAATTTTGTTTAATAGGTTTAAATCATTGATACCAATTTGAATGATACCATAAACTCACTTAATTTCCAGTGACAAAAGTAACAAAAAAAAAAAAAAAAAAGGTTCTCTATGGAATTGATAATTTACTTATTATTTGCTACTTGTGACAGTGTATAGACATTACCGAGCTATCAAGTTTTTGGCACCGTTGTCGGGAAACCTAATTTAGTTACTTGTTTTGGATTATAGTGAGTTCGAGGAAAAGAGAAGTCATAGTAAGCTAAATTTTCTGCTACTAAACTTATTTGCTAAATTTACTGCACAATTGAGTGTATGAACCCACCTACAGGTTCAAAATTTATTTTGGATCTCGAAATAAAGAGAACCTTTAGGCACAAGTTGATTGATCAAAGGTTGAAAATGACAGAATAAAATATACAACAAATAAGCCTTGGAGCCCAACTGAATCAGGAGTTTGAAAATCTAGCAATGATTGCTTATCCAGAGAGAATCACTATTAATTCTATTCATTTAGCAGATGAAAGAGAAAGTAAATGACAGAGAAAGAGAAATTAGAGCATATGCACACCAAGCCNGCATATGCACGCCAAGCCTGGAAGAGCTAATTCCGTACAATATCAGACAAAAAATACAAGCAATTACTTTTGAGATAAAACTCGTGATGTTCCAAATGTTGCAAGACATTGGACAATTTCATGGACTACAGTTAGAAGACCCCCTACATCTAAAGTCAATTTTTGTGAGTTAGTAACTCATTTCAACTCAAAGGAGTTGATAGGTTTATTCCCTTGTTCTATGAGGGATTGTGCTGAATCATGGTTAAATACTTTAGCACCGAAAACAATTGATTCATGGAATAGTCTAGCAGAGTCATTCTTGATCAAGTATTTTTCACCCACTAGAAACGCATGGTTGAAAAATGAGATTGTTTCATTTCAACCGTTTGAAGATGAAACACTAAACGAAGCTTTAGAGAGATTCAAGGAGATTCTTAGAAAGTGTCATCGCCATGGATTACCCATTATATCCAAATGAAGACTTTTTAAAATGGATTGAATATTGTTACTAAACAAGTAGTGGATGCTTCCACCAATGGAGCTATTTTGTCAAAGACATATAATGAAGCTTATGAGATACTAGAAAGAATAGCATCTAACAATTGTCAATGGGCCGATGTGAGGAGAAATCTAGAAAATAAGACACGAGGAGTACTTGAAATTGATGTTTTGACCTCTATCAATGCTCAATTAGCTTCGTTGACTAATATTCTATAAAATCTAGCGTTGGGATAAGGCTCAATCACTAAAGCACCAGTCCAAGCTACTACTAAAATGACCACAAGTAGCAACCAAATCTTGTGTATATTGAGGAGAGGAACACACTCTTGATCAATGTTCAAGTAATCCGACTTCAATTTCTCATGTGAGGAATTAAGCTAGTCAAGGCAACCAGAAATTCAATCTAAAGAAATTCCAAATTTTTCATGGAAAGGACAAAGTTCATATAATAAAAAAAATTCAACGTAAAGAAAATTACCATCCAAGTTTTGACTAAAAAATCAAATGACATAAGATCCTCAACAAGCCAACATTAAAGGGGAAAGGATTTAGCCAAGCTCAATGTAATAGCCCGAAAAAAATAATAATAATAATAATAACAACAATAATAATAATAATAAGTAAACAAATAAAAATAATTATAAAAAAATATATACGTTAAAATAATAAAAATAATAATAATTCATAATTAAATAACTAAAAATGATTACTTAAAAATAAAATTTACCCACCTCTCTCCACTAATATCTTCCCAACAGCATCCTCTCTCCTCAACTCACCGATCACATTTAATCCAAAAATAAACAGAAAAAAACACATTTCATCCAAAAATAAATAGAAAAAATGTTAAATTTGAGAAAAAGTAAAATGGTGTTTACAAGAATATGAGGCAGATGTCAGATTTGGGAAAAAGTAAAATGGTGTTTCAACAAGGATATGATGCAGATCTACCTGAGAGATTTTTGTCTGCTGTTACGGTAAAATCCTATCTCAGATTTCATTTTTCCTTTATAGTTATAAGAAATCAATTTAGGATCAAATGTTTAGGATCAAATCTTTCTTGGATTACGTAAGAATGAGATTCCATATTCAATTAATTAGATTTTTTTGTTAGCCTTGGAAGTTAGAAATAAGGTTAGAGCCAATAAATTTTAGTTGGCAAGATCCATAAATCGTAACCAAACAATCGATTAAAATTGGCTCACAATATCGGTTTACAGAATGAAAATAAATATAGAATCAGAGAATATCTTATTTACAGACCTCAAAATCTATTTACAGAAGAAAATAATTAGGAATATCCTATTTATAGAATTGAAAATCTTTGCAAAATCTATTTAGGAAAATAATTACAAAGAAGGAGAACGAAAAAATAATTTGTAATAGCCGAAAAATAAATAAAGAAATAAACAAATAAAAAAAACTTTATAAAAAAAATAGTTAAAATAATAATAATAATAAATTAATTAATTAATTATAATTATAATTAAAAAAAAAAAAAATCATTCCCCACCTCTCTCCACTAACCCTTCGTCCCTTCCCACAATTATCTCTCCTCGACCCATCTCACCCGCCAAAAGAAAAAGAAAGAAACAGAAAAACAACCATGGTCAAATTTGGGAAGAAGTACAATGGCTTTCAGTAGATTGCAGATTTAGAGATTTTTGTCAGTTATTACGGTAAAATCCTATCTCAAATTTCCTTTTCCTTTATAGTTATGGTGATAAGAAATTAATTTAGGATCAAATCTTGTTTCCTATCTTTAATAGTCTCTAATAATTAGATCCCATATACAATTATTAGATTTTTGTTAGCATTTTAATTATATGATAAGGTTATAAGTTAGATTCAATAAAATTTTAGGTGGCAAATCTATAAACTAAAAGATCGTAGTACTTAAAATTGCCCAATAATATCTGTTTACACAATTGAAAAACAATATCTGTTTAAACAATTGAAAAACCTATTTACAGAATGAAAAGGATTAGAGAGAGGGAGGGAGATTGAGGAAAGATTTGTTAAACAGTATTTAACAATAAAAGGAAATATCAGACTGCAGTGAGCTCTTTCAATTTTAAAAGGCAGTGAGATCCTTTCAATTTTAAAACCTATTTACCGAATGAAAAAGATTAGAGAGAGAGGGAGGGAGATTAAGGAAAGATTTGTTAAACAGTATTTGAAATATCAAACAACAGTTAGCTCCTTTCAATTTTGTGTAACAAAAAACATCACAATTTTTATCAGGGCAGTGAGATTCTTTAAATTTTCTCTAACAGAAAAGATCAGAATTTTATTATTGGTCAATGTAAATGAGGGAAATAGTTGCATAGAGTTCAAACTTGAAACTGATGTCATGAGCTCATATAGGTTGACTCGGATTTCAAAGGACGGAATCGAACTTTCATTAAAGATATATTCGTGACAACGACTTAAGCTAGCCAGGTAAGTGACCTTACTATCGGCATGGTTATATTTGATGTTGACACGTGCCCTGTGGTTCTGCACGTGTCATATATATTGATATGTGTGAATTGTCTGTGGATCGATATGCTTCCTATATGTTATGTTATGTTATAATATGTGGTTTGTATGATAATAATTATGGTACGATGTGCTCAAGGATATGTTTGAGATAGGATACGAGAAGGATGCACAAAACGAAATGTAACGATAGGAGTAAGATACGTTCATGAAACGTTAGAGTTAGGTTACATACCGGAGTGCTATGGATAGGAGAGATTGATGAAAGAATACGGTTAGGTTATGGGTAGAAAGGGATAGGTTTGTGATAGATTGATAGAACGATGGCGTTAGGATACGTTCTTGTGACGATATGACTAAGGTACGTCACGTAATGATATGTCTGTGATAGGTATAAGAACGTTAAGGCTATGGTAAGTTAGAGAACGATATGACTATGAAGTGTTTACGTTATGACTTGGTTATGATATGATACATTGTATGCTAGCTTATTGTGCTTAAGTACGAAATCATGTGAACGTGAATGTATGTTATTTATGCTGCTTAGTTGATGTGATATGAATGCATGTGACGATGTGTGGCCCTTGTACGATTATGGCTTGTTGTATGAGTATTGAAATGTAACTGAATGAATTGTATGACATGAAATACGGTAAATTGCATGATACATAACCCCGCTAGGAATATGTATGATATGTAACGAAATGAGAATGAGAATGACATGTAAGCATGAAAACGTGACACGGGGTTATGTTCATTAAATGATGACTGTAGGACTAGTGGGACCTCATGCATATTGTGTGATCATGCATTTGGGGGGATACCCCTATCCCATCACGAGGGTACGGACGCGTACATCCAAATGGCAGGACAACGATCGTTATGCCCTGCATAGCGCTGCCGTGACGGTTTTAGTTTTAACGGGTCCCGGTGGGCCCCCAGAGCATGCCCACCGGCTAGGGACAGTGGCCCAGCGGTGTGCGAACTAGCTGGTGAGCCCATACTCGCACGTATGGGCTGCGTGTAAAGTATATGGTACACGTCCACGATTACCTGTTAGGATTACACCGTAGGGAAAACGAAACGAAACGAAACGAAACGAAACGAAACGAAACGAAATGAAATGAAAGATAGGTCCCATCATTTCATTGCATGTGATTGTTGCATTTAACCCCAATAGTGGGGTCACTTACTGAGTATTTCTTTAAATACTCCGGCCATGTGCTATTACATTTTTCAGGTTAAGGCAAGGCATTCCTGTACGGCTGACGACGGCATCGCAACTCGAGATCATGACACATGCATAGGATAGTGGTATTTATTTTTTTAGACTTAGGATAGAATAGGATGTTTTAAACTTAAACGCTTATTTATTTTATTTAGGGACTTTTGTTGTGTTGTTTTAAAGATGTTTTCGAAACACGTAAGTCCATGGCTGTGTTTTTAGGTTAAAGGTTATGTTTTATGGAATTTAAATGAAGTCTTCCGCATTCAATGTTTATGGTATGTATACAGTAACGACCTTAAATTAAGTAGAAAATTTCGGGTTGTTACATAATTACAAAGAGGGAGAAGAGAAGATTTGTTGAACAGAATTTAAAAATGAAACAGGAATTAGTAGAGGGCATGAAACTCCATTAAATTTTGTCTAACAGGAAATATCATAATTTTAACATGTAAATTAGAGAAACAATTTTATAGAGTTCAAACTTGAAACTGATGTCATGGGCTCACATAGGTTGACTTAGATTTCAAAGGACGGAATCGACCTTTCATTAAGGATATATACGTGACAACAACTTAAGCTAACCAGGTAAGTGGCTCACCCATCGTAGGTTACGCGTTATTTGCTGTATGTTGGCACGTGCCCGTGGATATGCACGTGTCATTAAATCGTATGCTAGTTTAATGTGCTTAAGTACGAAATTATGTGAACGTGAATGTATGTTATGTATGTTGCTTAGTTGATGTGATATGTTATGCATGTGACGATGTGTGGCCCTTGAACAATTATGGCTTGTTTGTATGAATATTTCAATGTAACTCCATGAATTTTATGACATAAAATACGGTAAATTGCATGAAACATAACCCCGCTAGGAATATGTATGATATGTAAAGAAATGAGAATGAGAATGACATGTAAGCATGAAAACGTGACAGGGGTTATGTTCATTAATGATAACTGTAGGACTAGTGCGACTTCATGCATATTGTGTATTCATGCATTTGGGGGGATATCCCTATCCCATCACGAGGGTACGGACACGTACATCCAATGGCAGGACAACGATCGTTATGCTTTGCATAGCGCTGCTGTGACGGTTCTAATTTTAACGGGTCCCAGCATAAGGGGCTCCCAGGTATGCCCACCGACTAAGGACAGTGGCCCAGCAGTGTGCGAACTAGTTGGTGAGCCCATACTCGCACGTATGGGCTGTGTGTAGAGTATATGGTACACGTCCACGATTACCCGTTAGGATTACACCGTAGGAAAAATGAAACGTGTACCATATACTCTACACACAACCCATACGTGCGAGTATGGGCTCACCAACTAGTTCGCACACTGCTGGGCCACTGTCCTTCTAGGGAAAATGAAACGAAACGAAACGAAACCATAGGTCCCATCATTTCATTGCATGTGTGTGTCGCATAACCCCGGTAGGGGGTCACTTACTGAGTTTTCTAGAAATACTCAAGCCTCGTGCTACTTTACTTTTGAAGATAAGGGCAAGGCACCCATGTGACAACGATGGTGGCATCGTATCCCCGGGACCGTGGCACATGCATAGGATAGACATTTATTTTTTTCATTTCGTAGCCTAGGCTGAATTCGGTTTCTTCATTAGTATAGGTTGAAATATATTCGCATAATAAACCATAAGGTAGATTAAAACGTTCATTTTGAGATTTATTTTTTTTCCTTTATTTTCAATAATGTTCTGTTCTTTTTCCTTGTAATTGTTTTCTTTTTTACGAGGTAATAAAAGGCGAGAGTGAGTCGCATTTATGAATAGGGCCCAATTAATGTATATTTCGCATTTCAAGATACAGTAATGACCTTAGTAATAGGAAAAATATTAAGGTCGTTACACTCAACCCATACCGAGAACATCTCTTGAGAGCCTAATAAAGAAATATATGGTAAAAACTGATGTTGCGATACAGAGTCAGCAAGCATGCTTGCGAAATTTGAAAGTTCAAGTAGATTGATTAGGAACTACTTATGAAATAGACCTCTTGAAAAGCTGCTGGCAGATACCAAATTATTAAAAAGAGAAGACAATGAGTAATGTCAAGCACTATAATTGAGAAGCGAGAAAGAAATACTCAGCACGGGAGAAAAATTAAAAAAACATAGAGACAGTCACTCCCAGGAAACTGTTGAATAGAAGAAGTAGAGCAAAAATGCAAAAACAATGCCGTCTCCTAAAATGCAAACAATAGTCAGCAGTAAAGAAGAGAGTAGAACATAAATCCCAACACCTCTTTCTCCACAAAGAATAAAAAGAAAGAAAGAGGAAGCCATTTGAGAAGTTCATGGATATTCGGAAGGAAATTATATAAACATATCATTAGTGCAGGCTTTGAAGCAAATACCAAATTATGTGAAATTCTTGAAGGATGTGCTCACTGATAGAAGAAAGTTTGACAAATTCAAGGTGGTGGCACTAAATGAAGAGTGTAATGCAATATTGAAAAATAAGATCCCACTAAAAAGAAAAGACCCAAGCTCGTTCACCACGCAACAATTGGAGAAAAGAAGCTAGGTAGAGCATTATGTGACTTGGGGGGCAAGCATCAACTTAATGCCTCTATCCATTTACAAGAAGTTAGAGATTGGAGAGGCTAGATCAACTACAATCACCATTCAACTAGGTGATAGGTCCATCACTTCTCCCGAAGGAAAGATCGAAGAAATTTTAATTCAAGTTGATAAATTCATATTTCCAGCAAATTTTATTATTTTAGACTATGAAATAGACCATGATGTATAGATTATTTTGGGGAGATCATTTTTAACGACGGGGAGAACACTAGTACATGTCGAAAATGGAACCATAACATTAAAAATGGGTGACAAGAAAGTCAAATTTAATATCAATGACAACATGAAATATCCAGAAGTAGCAGAAGAATGCTCAGCAGTTTACGAGTTTATAAAGCAACCAACAGTAGAGGAATGAGATAGTTAGGAATGTGAGCAGGAAAAAAAAAAGCCGCTTGAGTAAATCCACAAAACAGTTAACAGTTTTAAATGAATTTAGCACCACTTTTGAGACACTAGAATTAGAGGCAAGAATAAGTTCACCAATGAAGCATCTATGGAAAAAATACTGCAGCTAGACTTGAAACCACTACCTCTTAACCTTAAATATTCGTATTCAGGTGACAAAGAGATACTACCCATCATCATCTCGGGAACATTATCATGAACTCAAGAGGATATGATCCTAGAAGCGGGTTAAGAAGCATAAGGGGGGCGATAGGGTGGACATTGGTGGATATAAAAGGAATTAGTCCTTCACCATGTCAGCATAAAATTCAACTGGAGGAAGAAAAATTTAAATCCATTAAGTAACAAAGATGATTGATTAAATCCAATGATGAAGAAAGTTGTTAAAAAAAAAAAATTAAATACTATATCGAATTGCAAACACATTGTGGTCAATCCTATTCAATGTGTTCCTAAGAAAGAAGGATAACAACAATGACAAATGAGAACAATGAGTTGACCTCCACTACAATGAAGCATTTGTATGGATTATAGAACACTGAACAAAGCGACACGTAATGACCATTTTCCCTTACCATTCATTGATAAAATGGTTGATTGACTTACTTGAAGTCACATTATTGCTTTTTCGATGATTATTCGGGATACAACAAAATTAAAATCAGTCCAGAAGATTGAAAGAAGGCAACATTTACATACCCATGGAACTTTTGCATTTAGACGGATGCCCTATGGACTATGTAATGTTCTAGCAACATTTCAACGATGTATGATGACAATCTTTACTTGATTCGTTCACTAAACTTGTGGGGAGTGTTATTTAGAAGTAGAATCAAGTTTGAAAGTAAAGGGTGAAATATAGCTCACAAATTTTGATGAAGTCTAAGAAAATTATACCAAAACAGTGAAGGCTTGTAACTCAAGTTTGAGGGTACAGGGATGCTTGATTCTTAAGCCAAATGAAAGTTCTTATTTTGGACTTTATAGAGGGAGGTTAAACTGACATTAAAATTTACAGAGTTGTCGTTAATTTGTGACTCAATTTTCTAGATTTTTTTTTTGGAAATATTTTCTTCAACCTGGGACTCCCAATCTTTATTTTTAATTCCAAATGTNAAATTTACAGAGTTGTCGTTAATTTGTGACTCAATTTTCTAGATTTTTTTTTTAGAAATATTTTCTTCAACCTGGGGCTCGCCAATCTTTATTTTTAATTCCAAATGTTGAATTTGATGAATTTGTGTTCTCAAGAACAAACTTAAATTTGGTAAAGATTTTGGATGAATATATATTGTTGATTTTGTACGAGTAGGCAGGTAGCATATATGATTTTCTGGTTCAATGGCATTATCGTAATTTTCTTGAACTGCAGTAGTATTTTGGTAATTTTCCTCACCTNTTTGGTAATTTATCATTGTTTAAAATATTTTATTATTATTTTTCTAACATGTTTGTCATTTTTTCCTCACTTGCCATCTTAAAATTCCCTCTATAAGAAAATAAAAATCTAGAATATTTCTTAAAAACTAGAAAAATGAAAGTTGTCCTTATCTAATTCACTTGATTAGATCATCAAAACCTTCTTAAGCCTTGTGGTCCTTCCTTTGGACCTCATAGGCTTGTTAAAGGTATCTCAACTAATTTAAGGTATTACACTAATCCAAAAAACTATTAAGTCACACGTCCCTAACCTGCATCATGCTTAGCTCAACAAAACACTACTAGAGTGGAAAGGGAAGTGGGAGCTCCGCAGACACTGTACCGACTATTATCGGCCAACAAGCTACCTTTATTTTTCTTCAAGATTGCTATGGGGGTTTTCTAGGTCCCTATGATGGTTTAGTGGTCTTGACATACATTCAAATCTCAAGGATTCTCATTTTTAACTCCCTAAATCTAGTGTAGTCAGGTGCACTAGAAGTCTCACCCTCTGATCATCTCTCACGATTCTATTGCACTTGGACACTACTAGAGGCGTTCCATCCAAGGTCACAACTTAGCAAAACTGACGCACGCACTCTAGGCTTAAACTATTTCTACTACTTATCCTCTATAAGGAGAATCACTGAAGCTAATGTATAGTCAATCATGTATACAATCACACATACTCAATGGGGCCATATCATCCATTAAGCTCCCAGAGCGTAGATACACAAATTTCCATTCGCTTTTCAACGTCTGAGGTTGTTATCATAACTACCACGAAAAAAAAACATACAACAAATTCATACAGGTCTTAGAACATATCATATACTACTAAATAGAGTTAGCCTATATACTGAGATGTGGTGAGCCATGTCGTC
>NW_019646494.1:42496-43851 GCF_002806865.2 Cucurbita pepo subsp. pepo
AGAATCCAAACACATGCAACTCATGATCTAAAGACCTATCATTAAAATCATCGTAGAGGTGCCCTGAAATAGAAGTAGCACACGACTTGAGTCTTAAAATTCATGCATTCCAAACGACATAGCCTGAATACTTACGCTCAAGGCTTCATGCACTCCGAGCAGCGTAGTCTAAATCATGAGCATGCTGTACCATGAGAGGTTTTAGGAGGTTCTTGATTATTAGCTAAGGTAACTTACTCTCTTCTTATTCCATCATGGCCCTAGATTACTCCCCATGATAAATCATAAAGGTAACGTGATCTGTACATACATGAACATGGCATCCTGCAAATCTTTGGTCACTCAGAACATGGTGCAGGACATATCATCTAGGTGAGGGAAAAAGACCAAGAACCAAGAACAAGAACCATAATACTGAGACCCTTAGATTAGATCCAAGGTTAATGGATTCAAGGACCAAGGTCCTCAAGATAGATCATGATAAGAACCCACAACTCAAGAACAAGTACTAAAGGGCCTAAGTACTTACAACAAAAACAAGAACATGAAAAGAAAGCGTGTGGTATCCTAGCATATCAAGAACACGATTAAGAGCCTATAAGTAGGCTACTTATTGAGTCTTTGTACTCATTCCTTATTTTTCATGTTTTTCAGGTAATAAGGAGCTGGTAAGGGCCGGAAGCGGACTCTGGAGTAGGTGCCATAGACAAGCCTGACCCGTCGTCCTCACCCTTTTTATTTAAAACTGTTTTGTATTGGTTCCTTATTTTGTGTTTAACTTTTGTGTTGTATTGTAAAAACTTATGTACAAACTTCATTTTTATATAATATAAATATAATGTATATTATGTTTTAAATTTTCTTTGTTTTATTTCGTGGAAAATTTGTCTGTCTTTTTGGAGCCATGGAGTCCGCACGACCTATTAGAACTCAATATAACATGCCTCACCATACATTGAATCTAGTGGTAGGATTCTTAGAATTGTAGTGACACTAACATCTTCTACTAAGCAAATATTTCACTAACATCTTAATAAACCTAATGAAACATATAGCAAAGGTGAGCTTACATTTAAAAGAGTTTTAATGGACGGAAATGAAAATCTCATTTTTAAGTATTTGAGAAACATATGCATATCTTCATCTTCTTCCCATTCNCTATCTTCATCTTCTTTCCATTCTGAATTTAAGATTTTGAGAGAATTTTATTAATGCTAATTTTCTTTATTAATGAATCTCAACCAAATACAATTAATTAATAAGTTGACATAACACATGGAAAAGAGCAAACAAACAATAATTGTTTTGTTGTATAAAAAAGTCAACTCCAATGCAAAATATAGATAAAAAAAAAA
>NW_019646494.1:48462-52950 GCF_002806865.2 Cucurbita pepo subsp. pepo
ATTAAATAGGTAAAATATTAGGGTCGTTACAAATTTTATTGTTAAAACTTTATTCACCCCTCTTTGGTTGCCATATCGATCCAACAAATGGAGATGTGGGAAATCGGTTACCATTTTTTCCTTATTTTTAAATTTTATTATTATTATTATTTATTTATTTTTTTGTACGCTTGCTACACTTATGGGCATGTAGCAACTTATTCACCATGATATTTATTTGATCCTAGGTATACTTTTGTTACATGGTTTATAAATGAATCTAAGTTTGTACGTTATATCATGGAGTAGCATTACAACTCATTAGTTTTAACTCCGGTAAACATTAAAGGGCAAGCTAACGTGATCCTATGGGTGTGAAAACTTAATAGTATCTTGATAACCCCCTTTAAAAGTTGTATATAAAGTTCCACATTACTTCAGTGTCTTAAAAGTCTAAAACGGGGTTATTTTTTGTGAAGGGCATTATGGCATTTTACATCTCTACTCGGTTTACCATCTTAGGCATATCCAATGGCTACCAAATTTTACACGTGACTTTAGCACACCATAATATGTCAAGTATTAAAATTTCATAAGCAGCAGAATTCGTTTAGGGGGTCAATTTAACGTTATGAAATTTCTCTAAGAACAATATATCGTTGGGAACTTCGCAACACCTTAGATACTTAGGTAGCAGTAGAAACTATGCTCCAACTTCCTAGAGCCAAGAGTAAAGTCCGTGGATACCTATTGGATTAAGGATGCAATGAGTGTCTACAAGAAGGTTACTTAATGAATATATTTATATACTCACCCCTTTCCTCTTTCTTTTTTCTAGGTGTTTGCTGGCTGCTGGTCAAGGTGGAGGAACGTTCGAGAGCTAAGCGGTCATAGAAGGAGTTGTTCTTGAGTGTTAGTCCTTACTATTTCAATCTGTTGTATTTTGTTTTGCATTTGTATCTTAAATCCATTTTTCCCTTTTATAATAAATTCAAACACTCTTTTATAATTGGATTATATTTGGGTAATTTTGTCTTTATTTATATTTAAATTTTATTAGGTATTCATCTTATGTTTTATTTTTATTTGATTCTACATTCATCTTTTTAGTCATGGTCCGAGATTTAAAGCCTTGAAAATAAGGTTGTAATAGGGTGGGGCATCATTGTTTAAGTCCCAAAATCAGTACGAGAACAACTCATATACTTTTCCGGTATAAAATGTAGTGAATTCCATCTCATAATATTATGTTCCCAATTTCATATTTTATGAAGTCAAAAAAATGTTAGGATCATATTAAATCGGCTACAAAAGTCATTTCAACCGATGCAAATCAAAGGAGAAGTCTTCATAGGCAGGAATTCATAATTCACTCCAGGTGAAGATCAAGTCACATATGATCATCCTATGAAATATTAACCTTGTCAATTCGTGAATTTATAAAGAAAAATTAAATATTTTTCAGTTCGGTTTTATACAAACTCATCATATAGGATACCCGAACTATCATTTTTCCACATAAATGATTTTGATAGAATCATTTGTAACAATTAAAAAGTGGGTCGTATCAACTGTGTTACTATTGGAATAAGACACTCAACCATATCCATATACAGATCATTTAAGTTATTACTTGAACATGATTCTCCCCTATGTCAATCACATATGATTTAATATTACATTAATAACCTTGGATTTTTTGCAATATATAATATTAAATTATAAGTAAAAAATCAAAATTATTGAATTAAATAATTAATTATGAGGCTTTAAGGCATAAATTCCAACACCTGTCATGACTCATTTTTTAGGCCTTGAGTCTCAAATCCTGACTAAGAAAACAAGACAAAGTAAATAAAATAAAAAGCAAGTAAAACATACCTGAATAAATTTTGAAAATACAGTAAAATTATAACTAAAAAAAAATCAAAATCCAATATAAAAGTGGTAGTCAAGTTTGTTACAAATGGTTAACTGGTTTGGAATACAAATTTCAAAGAAAACGTAAAAGACCAAAAAAATACACAAATGCATTGATGTTTCAAATGACCTTGTTTGTGCCCGCACAGCTCTTGAACACTCCCCCACCTCGACCGACAATTAGTGAACACCTACAAAAGGAAATGAGGAAAGGGGTGAGTATAAAAATACAATAAGCAACCTACTTGTAGATTCTCATCGCATCCAATCCCGGGTAAGTTACCACAGGCTTTAGGAAGTTTGATCTAATTATACAACTCTTTGAGCTTTATGAAAGGCCTAAAAGTTTTTAGAATTCTCTTGCTGCTCAAGAACCCACTCTAGGTTTGAAGGTGGTTTACCCATTTACGAAACCGCAGATACACTAGGCAGTGAATCTTAGCTTGTGGTGAACTAACTTTATTGTTCTCTTTACTTAAGTAGCTTGCTTTGTTTACACAATGAATGACCAGCGCCCTCGGTTGAGGCACTACACCTTATAATGATCTCGAGGGATAATATGGTGTCGTTTAATGTGAACATCATCTATGAAAGGTTAGTTTGTGGACCCTCCCATAGGACTATAAAGTCACCCTAGTGTTGAAGGAGTGACATCCGTGTGCTAGTCAGCTATTGTGTCAACTTACGTGGTCCAACACACCCTCTTAAGATGGGTTTACAGCCCAATGACCCGATTCAGGAAATGTTGGGATTTATGCCCTAATGTCTCGTAATTAATTATTTAGTTTTTAACAATAATTTCATTATTTTATTTGTAATTTAATTGTTATCCATTGTATGAAAATCCAAGCTTATTAATGTAATCTTGAATAATATGTGGTTGACATAGAAGAGGATCGTGTTCAAGTAATAACCTAAATAGTCTATAGTATATGGATAAGGTTGGGTGCCTTATCCTGGTAACACTATTGATACGGCTCACTTTGTAATCGTTACAAATGATTTGATTCAAATCGTTCATGTGGAGACATGTAAGTGGGGGTATCCTATACAATGAGTTTGTATAAGACTGAACCAAGAAATATTTAATCTCTCTTTGTAAATCTGTTAATTGAGAAGATTAATATTTCACATGATGATCATATGTGACTCGATCTTCATCCTGAATGAGTTATGAACTTGTGCATTTGTCCTTTAATTTACATAGGTGAGAATGACTATTTTACCATATTCAACCTACTTGCTATTTTGGGAACCTGACCAACAGGGATTTGGGAACATAATATCATGAGATGTAATTCTTCTTTCCATACAAGAAAAGTAGATGAGTTGTTCTATTACAGTGCATAAGAGTGCAACTCTAGGTCAATGACCTATAGTTAATGAATGGAAATTGATTATTTAAAGAGTTTAATTAATTAATTTTATATCATTGGAGCTTATAATCCGTAGGTCCATAAGGTCCCCTAGCTAGCTCATAGTAACATTAAAGGTTCCATTTATTTGAAAGAAAAATTGAAGTATTCAAATTGATATTTAATATATTAGAAATAAAGGATAAAATAAATTTAATTTGAGATGTCAAATTAATATTAAATATATTAGATATATTAAATAAATAGAGAAAATACTTTTAATTTCCCGTGTTCAAATTAAGATTTAATATATTAGACATGTTAAATATAAATGGGAAAATTATATTAATTTGAAGGGTTCAAATTAATATTTAATATATTAGATATACTAAAAAGGAAAAATATATTTATTGTATTTAATACAATTAAATATTAATTCATATTTTGATACATTAAATAAAAATATTTGAAATTTGAATGAAATTCAAATTAATTAAATATATATTAGGATATCTTATAATTATCTAAATATGATTTATATAAGGTAAAATATCATAATATATTAAATATGTAAATATATTATTTGGCAAATATTCTCTAGGACCTGGGGTTGAGCCAAAGATAGATCAATCTCTCCCACTTCCTCTGGAGAATGAAATTACATCTCCAGAGAATTCTCGAAACTCTTTCTTCTTCACCAATCCCTTTGGGATTTTCTTTCAAGAGACTCCCACAAACCTTGGCCTTGTGTTCGGGTCACAGCAAGGAAGATCTTGTGGAAGCTAGGGCAGGGACAGTGGCCCAGCGGTGTGCGAACTAGCTGGTGAGCCCATACTCACACGTATGGGCTGCGTGTAGAGTATATGGTACACGTCCACGTTTACCTGTTAGGATTACATCGTAGGGAAAACGAAACGAAACGAAATGAAAGATAGGTCCCATCATTTCATTGCATGTGATTGTTGCATTTAACCCCAATAGTGGGGTCACTTACTGAGTATTTGTTTAAATACTCAAGCCATGTGCTACTACATTTTTCAGGTTAAGGCAAGGCATTCCTGTACGGCTGACGACGGCATCGCAACTCGAGATCATGGCACATGCATAGGATAGTGGCATTTATTTTCTTAGACTTAGGATAGAATAGGATGTTTTAAACTTAAACGCTTATTTATTTTATTTCGAGTCTTTTGTTGTGTCGTTTTAAAGATGTTTTCGAAACACGTAAGTCCAT
>NW_019646494.1:56321-96790 GCF_002806865.2 Cucurbita pepo subsp. pepo
AAATTTCATGCTAATTTTAATAAGTGTAGTTTTTTTTCTGGAAAAAGTTCACTTTTGTTTAGTCGGTAAAAATGGAGCAGATAAAGATAAAGTGATTAGGGATTTGCCAATACAAACAAAATGTCAGTGAATTGGAGTTTTCATGAGTTAGCTAGCTTTTATAACAAATTTATAAAAAGTTTTAGCACCCTTGAATAATTGAGTGAAAAAAGAATGTTGTTTTTAAATGAGAAAAAATACACAAGAATGCCTTCAACGTGCTTAAGAAGAAGAAATTAAGTAATGTATCATTACTTGTTTTGCCTAACTTTGATAAAACTTTTGAAATTGAGTGTGATGGAGTGGTTTATGCATAAGTGCTGTTTTGATGCAAGATGGAAAATCTTTGGTGTATTTTAGTAAAAAACTAAATGAGGCAGCATTGAACTATCCTACTATCATAAAGACTTGTTTGCTTTAGTTCGCATATTGCAGGTGTGGCAACACTACTTATGGCATAGAGAAATATGTATCCACTCTGATCACGAAAGCTTAAGTATCTTATGGGTCAAAACAAACTTTATGGTAGACGATTGGTAAGTTTTGTATTCCTAAATGCTCTATAAGAAATTTGCTTGAAGAGGAGCACACATGGCTTAATGAGACATTTTGGGATATATAAAACGTATAATATGTTACATAGACACTTCTTTTGGCCAAAAATGAAGCACGATGTTAATAATTTTTTGTAGACAATGTGTTTAAATGCAAAGAAGCTAAATCAACCAAATGGATTGTATATTGTCCTAACAAACTTTGGACTAATATATTAATGGATTTTGTTCTTTGTTTGGAGCACACTAAAAGGGTGATAGTATTTTTGTTGCGGTAGACCGATTTAGTAAAATGATTCACTTTATTGCATGCAACAAGACTCATGATGCAAAGCATGTTGCTGGTTTATTCTTTAGGGAAGTAAAGAAGTTGTTTTAAACGTGTTTTTGAAGTTTACATTATCAATTATGTTCATGTAAGAGTTATATTTCCGCATTATAGATGAGCATGAGACGTTAGTAGCGACTCTGAGTATGTGGAAATTTAGGGTCGTTACATCATCATATTAGAATAAATGTAGGATATGATTGGAAAACAATTTTCAAAATTAAGTTTGGATTGTATGAATGGCTAGTTATGCCTTCTGGGTTAACTAATGCTCCCAGTACATTTATGCGTTTAATGAATCATGTTTGGAGAGAATATTTAGGAATGCATGTTGTTATGTATTTTGATGATATTTTAATTTATTTGAGAACTTTGCTTGAGCATGTATAGCATGTTTAGTCAAAGAAATTTCATGCTAATTTTAATAAGTGTAGTTTTTTTTCTGGAAAAAGTTCACTTTTGTTTAGTCGGTAAAAATGGAGCAGATAAAGATAAAGTGATTAGGGATTTGCCAATACAAACAAAATGTCAGTGAATTGGAGTTTTCATGAGTTAGCTAGCTTTTATAACAAATTTATAAAAAGTTTTAGCACCCTTGAATAATTGAGTGAAAAAAGAATGTTGTTTTTAAATGAGAAAAAATACACAAGAATGCCTTCAACGTGCTTAAGAAGAAGAAATTAAGTAATGTATCATTACTTGTTTTGCCTAACTTTGATAAAACTTTTGAAATTGAGTGTGATGGAGTGGTTTATGCATAAGTGCTGTTTTGATGCAAGATGGAAAATCTTTGGTGTATTTTAGTAAAAAACTAAATGAGGCAGCATTGAACTATCCTACTATCATAAAGACTTGTTTGCTTTAGTTCGCATATTGCAGGTGTGGCAACACTACTTATGGCATAGAGAAATATGTATCCACTCTGATCACGAAAGCTTAAGTATCTTATGGGTCAAAACAAACTTTATGGTAGACGATTGGTAAGTTTTGTATTCCTAAATGCTCTATAAGAAATTTGCTTGAAGAGGAGCACACATGGCTTAATGAGACATTTTGGGATATATAAAACGTATAATATGTTACATAGACACTTCTTTTGGCCAAAAATGAAGCACGATGTTAATAATTTTTTGTAGACAATGTGTTTAAATGCAAAGAAGCTAAATCAACCAAATGGATTGTATATTGTCCTAACAAACTTTGGACTAATATATTAATGGATTTTGTTCTTTGTTTGGAGCACACTAAAAGGGTGATAGTATTTTTGTTGTGGTAGACCGATTTAGTAAAATGATTCATTTTATTGCATGCAAGAAGATAGATGCAAAGCATGTTGCTCACTTACTCTTTAGGGAAGTAGTAAGATTACGTGGAATCCCTGAAATTATTGTTAGTAATAGGGATGTTAAATTTTTAAGTCACTTTTGGAAAGCCAATTCGGATTCACATCGCCTACCGCCAGGCAACCTATGTTGAAGCCTCTAGCAAAATTTTGAGAAGAAGGTTTTAGAAAACGACAGCAGAGAGATTTTTGAAAGAGTGTTTGAAAGCAAGATTGAAAAAAGGCTTTCAAAGCAATGTTATAGGCTATAAATGAGAAAAGTAACTCGAGGGTCGTAAGAATTGACGATTACTTGCACTCCCTATAGTACATTTTAAGGCAATTCAGGTCTGACAGGCGTTGACGTTATTTCTCCGAACAATCATACAAATTATGGATAGGGAAAGTTGATGACTAGGCACATCTCCCTATAGTACATTTTGAGGCGATTTAGGTTTGAAAAATTTAGATATGATTTCACCGAACAATAATACAACAGAAAATACAATAGTAAGACAATATAATATGAAATCAAGTAAAGGGCTTGGCGTACATGGGCAACATGTCCTAGACGAGCATGATTGTGACATTCTCTCCCACCTAATCAATTTATCTCCCTACCAATTGACTATTTTTTAACTCAACCATAAGTCATTAATGTGTTCTTGCTTTTTTTAGTTTTGTATTTGATAGGGGTCAAAGATATTAAAATCAATTAATATATTGGATCACTTTACAATTATCCTACCAGTCATATTCAACCCAACCATCATAAATATGGTTAAAAAAAAGTAGTGAAAGCAATTATTCTACTATTCTTTTCCAGCCCAAGGTGATAAGAATAACAGTATTCCAAATGTTCCAAATGTACCTATTCAACCCTCTAAGGCCAACAAGATTCAACAATCATTCATACTTCATCTACAAAATTAGATAGGTTCGATTCAACCATCATTTCATGTGTTACAAGGTGATTGGATTGAAGAATGACCATTTGGAGATTTAGGAGTGAATATTTGCAAATTGAAGTAGCGGATGAAGTTGCAAGCATCATTTCATGAGTTGTTAGAAAACTTTATTTATTATTTTTAATTTCATAAAGTTTGTAATGGTCAACTTGACTTCGTCTTTTGTGGATATTTAAGGGGATCATGATTGAATCACGACCACTAACTTCTTTTGTGGAGAGACTGTAAATAAAATTAGATTATGAACCAATGAAATTGAGATCTCAAATTAAGACTTCCACCCTTAGATTCCAAGCATCATCCTTGTCATTTCTAAGTGTCATGCAATTCTTGTTGTAGATTGCATCTAAGTCATTCAATCAAGGCTTGGTCAAGTTTGATTGTGGAGTGACTGAATTTAGAACAAAGTTCCAAATCTTGCTTCTAGATCTTCGATCTTAAGAGGTATTGTAATTCTAGGCTTATCTCCTGGTTGATCCGAATATTGTTTGAGGAGGTGTTAATTTCATTTATTCAAGGGTTATTGCTTCAACAAAAGCTTGGATCGTTGGGGTTTGGATTAGGGTTGCCTTATCACATGAATCCAAGCATACCCACGGTAAGATACTCGCATTCACGTCGTTCTTTGTGTTTTTCTTCACTGTCGGCAAACTTAAATTTTTTTAATACTGAGGTATAAAGGTAGTGGCATTGTGTAGATGCGTACAAGACACTACAACGGCGTGGGAGCGTAAGCCAAGCCAATAGGAACTCACCATAGTTAATATCTAAATGGAGGAGTAACAGAAAAATGGAGTCAAAAGGTCTCGAGAAGAAAGAGAAAGGCAGACAGAAAGACGCATGAATTAGGCAAAGAAGACAACGGGATAGGGTCAGATTTGGTTTGAACTTGGGCAACCCATCACTACGGACAACCCACAGCCCATCATTCCTTTCGATTGGTGGCCCATTTTCTACCCACGGCTCAAACAAGACTCACAAAGGAAGTTGCTAAAGAAAATTTGGAGAAAATCGAACCCAAGAAGCTTTTTTAAGAAATACTTATGGAAATCACTTGAATTTCAATATATACCCTAAGTCAAATGTGAATTAATGGTACATGAAAGAAAAATATTAAGAGCAGTGAGTGAAGGGCCTAAACCGGACATTTTGCTAAAAAAATTAACATTAAATTAACCCCATAAATGAGCTCCGCTTCTTATTAAATTTTAATATTCGACATATTATTCTAAGTTAAAACAAACGTATGAAATTTGGTAGCCATTGGATATTTCCTAAGATGGTAAACCGAGAGGAGGTTTAAAATGACCATAATGCCCTTCGCCCAAAATAACCTCGTTTTACAACTTTTAAAACAGTAAGTAACATGGAACTGTATACACGATCTTGAAAGGGGGTTATCAAGTTACTAGTAAGTTTTCACGCCCATCGAATCACGTTAGGTTGTCCTTTAATGTTTACCTAAATTAAAACTAATGAGTTTTGATGCTACTCCATGATATAATGTATAAGCCTATGTTCATTTATAGACCCTGTTCTAAGAATACCTAGGATCAATTGAATATCATGGTAAATAAGTTGCTAGGATTCAAACCCAAAAGTGACCGTTATCTCCCATCACGCGGTGTGCGACAATGCCCCTATTCCTCTTTTATGTGCGATGCCCTACACTATGTATCATGAGCAAGATGATGAGGATGGTCTCCTATTTCCCTCACTTAGCTGAGATACATGCATCTGAATTTACTATATGGATGAGATGATCGTGATAGCACCACTAATGTGTTCACGGGAAGAGAACTAAAGATTAATTTAGAGAAAAGTTTTTAGGATCTGACAGGTAAGAATATAAGCTCCAAGTGCCTAGACCTTGAAGACACAATAAGAGATAACATCCTAGCTTAAGGTTGCCATTGCCTATAAGTAGGCTACTTATTGACTTTTTATTCACTCCATGTTTACATTTTTTTCAGGTTAGGAGTTGGTCGTGGATGGGAGTGAACTTTAGAGCGTGGGTGATAAGACAATCATAATCCTTAGCCCAACAATCGAAGTTTTTGTTGAAGCAAAAACCCTTGAATCAAAGAAATTAACTTTACCTATACCCAACGATAGAAGTTTTTGTTGAAGCAAAAACTCTTGAATAAAAGAAATTAACTTTACCTATACAAAATTTGGATCAACCAAAAGATGTGGCTAAAAGTAGATTACTTCTTAAGATCAAAGATCTAAAACCCTTTATTAAGGCTTGATTGAATGACTCAAATTCAATCTACCGCAAGAATTGCATGAAACTTAAAAATGACAAAGATGATGTTAAGTTTCTAAGGATGAAAGTCTCAATTTGAGAGCTAAATTTCATTCATCAAAATCTGCATTTTACATCATAATTTGTGGGTAGTTATAGTCTCCCCACGAAACAAACTTTCAATTGTTCAAATGCCCACTAAATGATCATTCCTTAATCGAATCAACTTGTATCACATGGAATGGACGTTGAATCGGGCCTATTTAATTTTGAGGATGAAGAATGAATGCTTGTTGAATATTTTTGGTCTTGAATCGTGTAATAGATATAGTTGAAACATTTGGAACACTATGATACTTATCAGAGGGCCATAGACTAACTTTCATTTTAACTTAGTATATGTAACAGCTCAAGCTCACTGCGAGCAGATATTGTCCTCTTTAGGCTTTTTCTTTCAAACTTCTACTTAAGGTTCTTAAAGGTTTCCAAACTCTTATAAAGAATGTTTTGTTTCCGTCTCCAACAAAAGTTGGATCTCACAATCCACCCTCCTTCCAGACCCATCATCCTCACTAGCACTTGTTTCTCTCTTCAATCGATGTGGGAACTCACAATCACCCCCCTTTGAGGCCCAGCATCCTCGCTGGCACTTGTTCCTCTCTCTTGTCAATGTAGGACCTCACAATCTACCCCTTTTCGTGGCCCAGCATCCTCGCTGGCACTCGTTCCTCTCTCCAATCGATGTGGGGTCTCACAATCTACCTCTTTTCATGACCCAGCGTCCTCGTTAGCACTCGTTTCTCTCTCCAATCCATGTGGGATCTCACAATCCACACCTCTTTGGGTTTCAACTTTCTCACTGGCATACCACCCAGTTTCTTACTCTAATACCATCTTTATCAATCCAATCCTCTTTGCGCTTTCCTTTTCAGACTTTCCCAAAAGGTTTTTAAAATGCGACGGCTATTGAGTCGCATTCCCCTATAGTACATTTTGAGGCTATTGAAGTCTGGCCTAGACATAATTTCGCCGAACAGTCATACAAAAGAAAATACAATAATACAATAATATAACATAAAAATCAAATAAAGAGTTTGGCATTGCATGGGCATGTGGCCATTGAGCTACACGCCTTGGACGAGCATGACCGTAACATCATCCCCCACCTAATTGGTAGACATTCCTGCAAACATGAAGTGAGTCAAGCCAATTTGGATTTGCATCGCCTACAGCCAGGCAACATATATTGAAGGTTGTTGCCAAATTTTGAGAAGAAGGTTCTAGAAAACTAGAGCAGAGAGATTTTTGAAAGAGAGTTTGAAAGCAAGATTGAAAGAAGGTTTTCAAAGCAATGTTATAGGCTATATCCGAGAAGAGCAACACAAAGGCTTAGATAGCATATAACTTCGGGTAGTAAGAATTGACAATTATGTCCAATCCAACTGGATCGATAAGGTCAGTTTCAAGTGAAGCAATTAACTCAAACCATCTTCTTCCTCACCATGGTAAATAAGGTTGCTAGGATTCATACCCAAAAGTGACCGTTATCTCCCACCACTTGGTGTGCAACAATGCCCCTATTCCTCTTTTATGTGGGATGTCCTGCACTATTTATCATGAGTAGGATGATAAGGAGGGCCTCCTATTTCCCTCACTTAGATGAGATACACAACATCAGAATTTAATAGCACGATGATATGATCATGATAACACCACTCATGTATTTACGGGAAGAGAACTAAAGGTTACTTTAGGAAAAAGTTTTTATAATCCACAAGTGACATGTAAGAATATAAGCTCTAAGTGCCAAGAATCTGATAACTCAATAAGAGTTAACATCCTAGCTTAAGGTTTCCATTAAGAGCCTATAAGTAAGCTATTTATTGACTTTTTATTTACTTCATGTTTACATTTTTTTTTTTAGGTAACTAGGAATTGGTTGTAGATGGGAGCGAACTTTGGAGAGTGGGTGATAAGGCAATCTTAATCCTCAGTCCAACGATCAAGCTTTTTTTGAAACAAAAAACCCTTGAATCAAAGAAATTANAAAGTTCGACCATCTTGGGACATCCAAAACATCTATCCATATAGGTTCTCATTGTCATTTGAGTTTTTTTTTTTTTTTTTTTTTTTTTTTTTTNAAATTACACATCCTTATACAAAATTCGGATCAACCAAGAGATAGTTAAAAGTAGATTACCTCTTAATGTCAAAGATCTAGAGCAAGATTTGAAACATTTTTCTAAATTGAGTCACTCCACAATTGATCTTGATTAAAGCTTGATTGAACGGCTCGGATGCAATCTACCATAACAATTGCATGAAACTTAGAAATGGCAGAGATGATGCTCAAATTTCAAAGGGTGAAAGTCTCGTTTAGAGCTTAATTTTATTCATAAAAATTCTCCGTTCTCACCCTTTTGCTCACTACAAGAAGTTAAGGAATTAAATTCAAGATCCTTGTCATCTTCCCCCTCTTCAAAATTATTTGTACTCAAGAAAATCATAACCTACATCAAAATAACTCAAGTAAGCGACATTGAGAGTAAGATCAATTTTATAGGCATTGTTAATTGAATGTAACTTTGTTTCCTTTGACATGAAAATAAGTCATTAGGTAAAAAGTTTTAAAAAAGAGAAGCTCTAATTGTCAAGCCCTATAACTTGGTAATTATTGAACTTAGGACCTCTCGCACCCAAAGCAAATGTTGACCTCTTGCACCACTAGACCAAATGCCCATATGTTGACATAAATTTTAGCAAATGTTGACCTCTCACACCATGTTGACATAAATTTTTTTTTATGTTTTATTAAATGTATAGTCATTATTTATTAATAAAGAAAGAGAATATTAATGAAATCCATGTGGAAATATTATTATCCTATTTTTTAGTTCTAACCCGATGCAAAATTTGATTAATTTAAAATTATGTTTAAAAGAAGTAAGTAACCATAGAGAAGAAAAAAACCTTTGAAGTTATTCCATAATATAAGTTTTAATTGGATAGTTTCAATTTAGTCATTAATCATGAACACAAACAAAACAATTATTGAATGTTAAAATTTGGATAGATCAGGTTTACAATTATTCTACCCTTCTTTTTCAGTCCTAGGATTGTAAATATGGTTAAGAAAGTTGGGAAAGAAGTATCTTCCAGTAGGGGTTTCCATGAAGGCCCTAATTTTATCTTTTTATCCTTCGAAATTTACTTTTCATAAGAGCATCATTATTATTTTAGTAATTTAATTTGATGTGTAATGTCACGTCATACTTTTTCAACCGTGTTGCATCGTGATCTTGACACACTTACGACAAGTTTGAGGAGGAGCTCAAGTCCCATTCACATTTTTTGCCCGATTTTGTAGCTTTGTTAAACCTTAGGCGAGGTTTTCCTTCACTAACTGAACACAACTTGTGTGGAATCCAAACTTGTTTTGTCACACATGCCTCTAGTGTGTGTACATGTTCCATTGTCTGCGACTTTATCCAACATGCCTATAGACTAGATCAAGTCATCTGACTCGTCTTTTCCTCTACTCTAGGCCAAGATCTCTCTTAAGCAGCGTTGAATCTCATAGTCATTCGCCCAATTTTCTACCATTCTTTTTCAGCCCATGAGAAGCATACCCACGGTAAGATACTTGCATTCACGTTGTCCCTTGCGTTTTTCTTCACCGTCAGCAAATTTATAATTTTTGAATACCGAGGTATAAAGATAGTCGAATTGTGTAGGTAGAAGACACTACAACGTCGTGGGAACGTATGGCAAGCAAATANCCAAAATTATAATTTTTGAATACCGAGGTATAAAGATAGTCGAATTGTGTAGGTAGAAGACACTACANCTAGGTATAAAGATAGTCGAATTGTGTAGGTAGAAGACACTACAACGTCGTGGGAACGTATGGCAAGCAAATAGGGCTCACCATAGTTGAGATATGAACAGAGGAACGATGGATAAATGGAGTCAAAAGGTGTCGAGAAGAAAGAGAAAGGCAGATAGAAAGACGCGTGAATTGGGCGAAGAAGACAACGGGATAAGGTCAAATTTTGTTTGAATTTGGGCAACCATCACTACAACCAACCCACGACCCATCATTCCTTTCGATTGGTGACCCATTTGCAAGAAGTTCAAGAAACGAGGCTCCGAACACTAGTCAAGAGGTAAATAAACATCTTTGAGTTTTCTGAATAAATACTTGAGAGAATCGATTGGATTCTAATATATAACCTAAGTCAAGTATGAATTAATGGTACATGAAAGAAAAACATCAGAACAGTGAGTTAAAGGCCTAAATCGGATGTTTTGTTAAAAAGTTAAGTAACATTAAATTAACCCCTTAAACAAACTATGCTACTTACAAAATTTTAATACTTGGAATATTATTCTATGTTAAAGCTACGTATGAAATTTGGTAGCCATTAGATATACCTAAGATGGTAAATCGAGAGGACGTGTAAAATGACCATAATGTCCTTTGCCCAAATCAAGTTACAAGTAAATTTTCACGCCCATGGAATCACATTAGGTTTCCCTTTCATGTTTAGCTAAGTTAAAACTAATGAGTTTTGATGCTACTCCATGATATAATGTATAAGCCTATGTTAATTTATAAACCATGTTCCTAGAATATACCTAGGATCAATTGAATACAACAGTAAATAAGGTTGCTAGGATTCATACCCAAAAGTGACCGTTATATGGGATGCCCTGTCCTTTGTATCATGAGTAGGATGATAAAGAGGGCCTCCTATTTCCCTCACTTAGATGAGATACACAACATCAGAATTTAATAGCAGGATGATATGATCATGATAACACCACTCATGTGTTTACGGGAAGAGAACTAAAGGTTACTTTATGGAAAAGTTTTTAGAATCCATAAGGGACATGTAAGAATATAAGCTCTAAGTGCCAAGACCCTGATAACTCAATAAGAGATAACATCCTAGCTTAAGGTTTCCATTAAGAGCCTACAAGTAGGCTATTTATTGACTTTTTATTCCATGTTTACATTTTTTTCAGTTAACTAGGAGTTGATCGTGGATGGGTGCGAACTTTGGAGCGTGGGTGATAAGGCAACCCAATCCTCACCCCAACAATCCAAGCTTTTTTTTTTTAAGCAAAACCCTTGAATCAAAGAAATTACACATTCTTATACAAAACTCGGATCAACAAAGAGATAGTTAAAAGTAGATTACCTCTTAAGGTAAAAGATCTAGAAACAAGATTTGAAATCTTCTTCTAAATTGAGTCACTCCACAGTTGATCTTGATTAAGACTTGATTGAACGACTCGAATGCAATCGACCACAAGAATTGCATGAAACTTAGAAATGACAGAGATGATGCTCAAATTTTAAAGGGTGGAAGTCTTGTTTAGAATTTAATTTTATTCACAAAAATTCTCCTTTTTACCAAGTAAGTTCTCACCTTTTTGCTCTTGTAACTACAAGAAGTTAAGAAAGTGTATGCAAATAAATTATCAATGAAGTGCTATTTATAAAAACTTGATCGTGTGCAAATATTCACTTTCGAAGCTTCAAATGACACTTCTTCAATCAAATCAACTTTTATCACATGGAATGGAGGTTGAATCGAGCCTATCTAATTTTGAGGATGAAGAATGAATGCTCGTTGAATATTCTTGGTCTTGAATTGTGTAATAGGTCTAGTTGAAACATTTGGAACACCTTGATCCATATCATCTTCCCCCTCTTTAAAATTATTTGTACTCAAATCAGAAAATCATAACCTACATCAAAATAACTCAAGTAAGCGACATTGATAGTAAGATCAATTTTATAGGTATTGTTATTAATTCTTTCAAGAACTTTGTAAGGGTGGTCCCCTCTTGAATGTAACTTTGTTTCCTTTGACATGCAAATCACTCCTTGCGAAAATGTATCCAAACTCAATCATCGGGGTGAAAAATGTGTTCTTTTCGTCCTTTGTTAATTCTTGAAACAACTTTAAAATTTTGTCTCTCAATCTTCACGTTTTTGTAAAGGGTTTTGATCAAATCTGCCTTGCTTGTGCTGCTTCACTCACAAAAATATTAGAAGGAATAACAAGCAAAACCAAAGGCGTAAATGGATTAAACCCATAAACATCTTTCAAAGGAGAACAATGAATGGTACTATCAATTACTATATTATATGCAAACTCTACAAACTCAAGACTTCTCGCACTCAAAAAAAAAAAAGAGTCATACCACTAAACCAAATGCCCATACGGCAACATTATTTTTTATGTTTTATTAAATATATAGTCATTATTTTATTAATAAAGAAAGAGAGTATTAACGAAATCCATGTGGAAGTATTATTATCCATAGAGAAGGAGAAAAAAAAAACCTTTGAAGTCATTATTTTATAATTGGATAGTTTTAGTTTAGTCATCAATCATGAACACACAAACATATGGATGGATAGACGTGAATTGATGAATTGATCAAAATCTATATTTTTTTAGTATCCCAGTGGTGGCTAAAATCCACGGGTTAGATTTTCATTTTCGTAATGAAACATAAAAATAGGTCCCACTGAGATTTGAACTCAGTTTATTGGATTTAAAGTCCAATGTTCTAATCACTAGATCATGAGATCACAAATATTTATAAAATTTGTGTGTAATAAATCTCTAAACTTTAAAAAATAAATATTATCTTCATATACCTTTAAACTTTAAAACTTTGAAAATGACTAATGTAACCTCTGTATTTTTTGTTTTGTATTTGATAGGGTTTCAACACATTAAAATCAATTAATATATTATTAGATCAGGTTTACAATTATTCTACCATTCTTTTTCAGCCCTACGATCTTAAATATGATTAAAAAAGTTGTGAAATAAGTATTTTTACGTATATTACATGGATAAAAGAGAAGGACATGAAATAAAGAAAAAAAAGTAGGGGTTTCCATGAAGGCCCGAATTTTATCTTTTTATCCTTCGAAATTTACTTTTCATAAGAGCATCATTATTATTTTCTTCATTTAATTTGATGTCTAATGTCACGTCATACTTTTTCAACCGTGCTGCATCGTGATCTTGACACACTTACGACAAGCTTTGAGGGGGAGCTCAAGCCCAATTCACATTTTTTGCCCGATTTTGTAGCTTTGTTAAACCTTAGGCAAGGTTTTCCTTTACCAACTGAACACAACTAGTGTGGAATCCAAACTTGTTTTGTCACACACGCCTCTTGTGTGTGCATGTTCAATCATCTGCGACTCTATCCAACATGCCTTTAGACTAGGTCAAGTCATCTGACTCGTCTTTTCTTCTACTCTATGCCAAGATCACTCTTAAGCAACGTTGAATCTCATAGTCATCTTGGTTACCAACAACATAACCCATGCATTTTGACATAATTCCTAGTCTCGATAAAGTTTGACCATCTTGGCTTGTTCTGACACATTGGTTGAGAACTGACCCATGTATTTACCATCTCACCATGACATCCAAAACATCTATCCATATGGGTTCTCATCACACATTTGAGTTTTTTTGTGTCTATGCTAAACAATTTATTCTACCATTCTTTTTCGGCCCTAAGATCATAAATATGGTTAAAAAAGTTGTGAAATATGTATTTTCAGCATATGATGTGGATAAGAAAAAAGGATGTGAAATAAAAAAAAATTAGAGGCATTCCGAGTATTGGATTTGGGACCTCTTGCACCCTAAGCAAGAATCATACACTCATCTTTTACTCTCATTTTAGAGAACTTTCTTATTTTAGTCAAAGTTCTAGACCATGAGACATTCCAAAAATTGAACTTAACAACCCTTAAGTTTAAGCATTTCATTTATTGAGCGGTCTCTAACCCTTTAATTTTTGCCTGTCTCCTTTAGAATCTATTTCAATTCTTTGTTCGGATCTAGTTTAGTTATTGAGACAATTGAAAAAGATTTTTACTTGTTGAGGGGATCCTTTGTCCTTGCCTTTAATCATTGGGTTTACTCCAGAACCGTATAAGAAGTTTTCTCCTCGTACGGCTCGAGGAAATTACCTATTAAAATGTCACATTAATGGAAGTACAATTAAGAATTAAGGTCTTTTAATTCTACTTATCAACAAAAGAATTAAGAATCAGACTCTTAGACCTCTCACACCAAATGCTAGAATCATACAACTAGACCAACAATATTCTTACCATTATTAGTTAATGTCTTGCTTTAAAGTATATTCTTACCATTATTATTTATCATATTCTTCTTTTATCCTTTCCATTTGCTTCAAACGTCTTTATTATTTTCTACTCTATAAATCATTATATTTTGCACTACTACCTCCAAACTCATATATTTGAATCAGAATCATTTTAGTGAAGGATTGTAATTCCTTATGCCATTTAATAGTGTTATTGAATGAAACTTTTCAAAGGCATTTTTTAAAAGAAGACGTCCGAGACGCTCGTAAAGTTACATCTAATAAAGCAACTGCTTTGGAGGTTAGACCTCATAGTTTCACTTCATATGTTTTACACATTTTTTCACATCACTTTAGCATGGCCTATCTTGAATGATCTTGTTATTTGATGGGAACTTTTTATATTGAAAAATGTTATTTGTTTTCATGTCACTTTGTTAAGATTCGATCACGTGTATAATCTAATCTTGTTAATTGATTGATTAGATCACGTGTATAATTATTCTACCATAATTTTTCAGCCCTACGATAAAAAATATGGTTAAAAAAGTTGTGAAAAAGCTAAGTCTAGTTATGTTTGCTAATTTATAATTAATGTTGACTTTTCTTGCGTCTGATAGAGAGAGTTTTCCACACCCTTATAAAAGGTGTTTCGTTATCGGCTCTCCAATCGATGTGGGATCTCACACTACACCCCTCTTCGGGGCCAGCGTCCTCGCTTGCACTCGTTTCTTTTGTAACGATACTAAATTTTGTTTATAACCTAAGGTCGTTACTGTATACGTATCATAATTATTTAATGTGAAAATACTTCACTCAAACTTTATAATAAAACCATAACCTTGTTTTTACCTGTCATTTCTAAAGCCCTTAAATAAAATAATGGGCGTTGAAATAAACAATAAATAACATAAAGTAAAAATGCCTTGTAGTTTGAAAATGCAACTAACCTATACTAACCTATAATCTAATAATTCAAATTATGAAACTACCCTAAGCATGGGTCATGGTCTCCTAGGTGCGATGCCACCGTCCACCGAGAGGAGCTTTATCTTTATCTGAAAATGAGAGTAGTACATGGCTAGAATATTTTAAGAAATACTCAATAAGTGACCCCTGGTCGGAGTTAAATGCAAGCACATATAATTTCATGAATGAGACCTATCATAACAGTGTATTTTCCTATGGCGGCTATCCTAAATGGGCAATTTGAATGTGTACTTTTCCTACCCATAGTCCACACGTGCAAGCATGGACCCACCAGTCAGTTTGCATACATCCTGGGCCCCTTTCTGGTCGGGCGAGCATTTTCTGGTAGCTGTTGATAGCGGACACCCGTTAGGAATAACAACCGTCACAACTGCATTATGATAAACATAAAGATCGTTCCCCTGTCTTGTAGCATACGCGTTCGTACTATCGTGAAGGCCTCGATGCAGGAGCACAGAATAATGCATGAGGTCCCAACATTTTTCCATTTTCGTTATCATATAATACAATTCCGTTACGTTTCCTTCATATCATATCATTTTTCATATTGTTTATCATATCTTTCATGCTTATGTCAGAGTTGTATTTCATGTAACTTGTTGTTTTACATATCCATCATATCATATCATTCATGTCACACATATGTCATATCATAACGTTTTCATGCTTTCAGATATAACAATAAACATCATGCACATATCGTATCATATCATGTATCATAACAGTCACATAGCATATCTCGAGCATGTCTTCAATATATCATATCATAAACATATCAATTCATCAAAACAACATAACATTTACATATCATAATATATACATATCATTTCATAACAGTTTGCATATACAAGCATATAACACGTGTGGAGCCTAGAACACATGCCATCATACAACACAAAATTATAACAGAATGATGGTAAGGTCACTTGCTTGGTTGGCCTTAGCTGACGTTTTCCCTAATTGGAGTACATTCGCTCCCGTTCCTCGAAATTACTCCAATTATCGTCGGTCATCATTTTCTACTAAAATATTCATCTCGTTTTGTTAGTAATCTAAGAATTCTTAACTCAGTTGAATTTAAATTGAGAAATTTACCCTTACTGGCCTTATTTTCCTTAAACAAGCTCAAATTCAACTTTGAGATGGTCGGAACTATGAAAATTAGGTATTTTTCCCTTTACTGAGTTGAAGGAGCGAATTTTGAGCCGTATAGTCGAGCCGAGCCATTTAAGCCGACTTAGCTGAGGAAATGTCGTACTGCAGGTGTGCCACGTGGTGCAATCAAAGTTTAACGCGACTATTGGTGACTTCAGGTCGAGGCGCGAGTCATTACGCATATGCGGGTTGCAGATTGTGGCGCAGTATTTGCTGCTGCAGGTGTGGGCTAATGCGTGGGCCATAGCAGGTTGCGCCTCGGGTACTCAGGTATCAATCGGGCTGCAGGCGCACGATTGGGGCTGAGGTGCTGCAAGTGATTGGTTTGGGTATAGGTAGAATAGTGTCAGTAATGGGCTGTAGTTGGGTAACAAATTTAGGTTCGACCCAAAGTCCATGGACTTCGTCTTCTCTACTCGTTTCCCTCGAGTTTTTCAATTAGTTTTCTCTCTCCGACGTTCGTTTCTTATCGTTTTCCCTTTGGTTGTTCGTCACTGACCCTTCTTCTTTGCTTCCCACGGAGTGTTTCTGGTTATATGCACCTATTATGTGCAGATCTATAAGATTCTAAAATTTGAAACTCAAACCCTCTTTTCCGGCGACGAATCACATTGTGAAAGCATGAGAGCTTATCTCCTATGTACGTGCAGTCGTCGTGCAGTCGTCGGTGATCCCTTTCACAGTGTGAGTTGGTTGTTTCAACACTAGATCTATAAGATTATCGTTGTCGGAGTATTCTCAAAAATCACTCACTCTCCCTCTCTCGTTTTCTTTCTGTGTTTTTCCTTTCTACTTTGCAGGTGGGTTCTGTGACGGTGACAGGATTCTTGTGGGTTTATTTGGAGCAGTGTGGGCATCGGGTAGGGTGTAGCTGAGAGGGGTGCAAGAATTTCAGCACCTCGCCAAAATTTTTGCGCATTTTCTGGCGACCTGGTGTTTTTTTTTATATGTGGTCGTTACAAAATTCTATAACTTTTTTTATTTGACATTTCTCTAGTTTGTTGAATTAAATGTATCTCCACTTGATTTCATCCTATTATGCCATAATATCTTGGACTAATTTTTTTATTANACGTTAGGCCATTTTAATAAGAGTTAAAGGTTATCATAATAATAATAATTAAATAATTATGTAGGAAATTTGGGCGCTAGAGCCCCAACCAACCACCCACTCTCCATTTGATTCTCAGGCCGCCTCCTTTGGGTTGCAACAACATAGAACTTCTCCCCCATTTGACTTGGAGCTCCCCCATTTCTGATAGAGAAGATGGTGTAAACCTCCTTTAGAATCTTGTTAGCGCATAGTTAACCCTACACTTCGAGTTGCAAACCAGTATCGTTGCAGTTGGTCGAACGATCAACGACGTCAAGAATCCAATACTATATAGGAACCATCGTCGTCACGAGTCATCAGAGGAGGTAATTAGAACCAAAGGACGACTAGACTGCGCATGGATTTCCATTTGAAAAAGAGACCAGTGAAAAAAATAAACAAGGAAAACCAATTTCTAACCGTCGAGTAGAGAAAAAAAAAACTCTTAAGTACTCAGATGCACAACCCACAAGCTCTTTACGCTTCAAGTCTAGGCTAACCAAGTAAGTAGTTTTACTATTGGTTTGGTTAGATGACTTGTTTGCTATATGAATGACTCGTGTGCTGTGACCCCCTACATGTGTCATGTTTTGGTATTATTTGACGTGTGCTATGTTATGTCTATGCTACGATATATGTTATGTCATGATACACGTTATTATATGTTATAAGTTATACTATGATATCATTATGTATGTTATTGAACTATGTTGTGTTATCAATGTCATGCTATATAAACTTTGTTAATATCTTCACTCTATGCCTATGAGACATAAGAAACTCATGTATGTTAATCATGAAATATGATGACAAGTATTATGTATGTATGTCTTATAGGAATGCTATATCAAGAAAAGAATGGAGTATGACTTGCATCATAAGTACATGTCATCCATTACGATATCGTGTACACTATGATATTATACGCACTCCTTTTGCTCAGTGACTTAACACACGCACGCGCGCGTGCATACACACACATTATGTTCTTTGAGGTAGGATTCTCCACAGATTTTGTAAAGGAACTCGGTAGAGGTTTGGACCAGAAAATAGAACCCCGAGAGTTCGTCCAAGAATGGTAAGAGGAAGCAATGAACCTACTTTGAACACGCATAACTCCGTCTTTGTTTGGTGTGTAAATTTAAGAACAATATCATGATGTAGTCGAAACTACGATCTACAACTTTGCTAAAGAAACCAAGTTGATTTGAGTTCAAAATAAAAAAAATACAAAAATTTAAAACTCAAAGAAAAAAACCTAATCGGATCTATGTTATGACTGTTAGAAGGAGAGATGAAGTTTTGGCGTGCCACGTGTCAATCAGCAAGAGGAATGATGCGTGCTATCAGAAGGAAGACACCCGTCGGGTGCCGAGTAGAACGATGCAACAAGCGTGGCGTGGAGCGACATGTCTCCACCCAGACGAGGACATGCCGCCTTCTACAATATCGATCCGACCCACGTATTTTGACCCAAACTTACCTGCCACCCACTAACCAACTCGATTCAACCCTTTGTCCAAAGAAAATTGAACTGACTAGCCCACTATCAGACAAGAAACCTTGACCTGCGACCCGCGCTTGTAGAATCCTCTCACGCATGGTACTCGCACGTGGCTGTCACGAGAAGAATATGTGACGACGTTTGGTAACGCGTGGCCTGCGAGTGTAAGATGATTTTTGGTCTGTTCGATTTCCTTTGCTAGATTTTTATCCTAATTATGATGCTAACTATATTTTTATGTGAAATAGGTCCTAATCCAGGAAAATCACTTCTTTTGGACACCCTCCTAGTGATAAAGAAATATCTCAACATATCTACTTCTCTACATATGGCTCACACATGCAAGCATGGGCCCACCAGGTAGGTTCACACACCCCTTGGGCCTGACTTGTCGGGATAGCACCCGCTAACAAGTTGTGCCAGATACTATAGAGGGAAAGGGTAGGCATGACCTAATGACAAACATAAATGCCGTAAATCACGAGTCATAATGTATACATCTGTACTCATCATAATGGGAATGTATTATAGTGCACATGACACACAAATATGCATGAGGTTCTCATAGCTTTTAATCATGAAATATTATATGATGCAAGACAAACTTCCATTTATTTATAACATATTAAGTTTGTAAACTATGCTTACATAATTCCTCTACAATATGTAACACGTAACATAGTTGTCACGAAATTTAAGCATTATAGAACATCGTTTTCTTAACAACTTTGGCATGATAACATCATAGCATAGCTTCTATGCATAGAACAACTTATCGTGGCTCACACAACATGTTGAAGCATACCATATCATAGCATGACATAACATAGCACAATATGGAATAACATAGCATAGCATGACATAACACAACATAATATGAGATTATAAAATATATCGTAACATATCATTCATACATATGACACGTGCAATGGCAATGGGGGATGCATCATCATACATAATACAATTCATACATAATACAATTCATCCAACGAAGTCGATCGTGGAGCTACTTACTTAGTTGGTCTAGGTCAAAGTAACTAATTATTCTTGGTACCAGCGTAAATCTACTCTTTAACGCCCAATTCAACCTCAGATCCATCTTCTTGATGATATCAATTAAAACAAAATCATTGCAAAGATCAGTCACCTTGTATTCTAATTATTGAAGATAAAGAAATATCTCAACATATCTACTTTAATCTCTTTTAATTTTCCCAAATCAAGTCTCTTGCTACATATTTAAGATTCTTGAAATTAAAAATCATGTGTAGCTGGTTTGGTATAATTTTCATTGAATATTTTAAGGTAAGACATCTTATACAGATGACAATAGCGTCGGTAAGAAGACCATGGAACTAGTGTTAGGGTAGCTGCCTTTATGTCTTTTTGTAGCCATTAGGTTAGAATACGACATTAAATTATTTTTCCTTTTTGCTTCAAATGCTACATTCTTTACTTTTCCACTTTACAACTAACCCTCTACAAGACTTCTCTGATCTCATGACTTCCCTGATGTGTTTTTAGAGAATGTACCGAGGATACCTCCGTCCTGGACAGTAGATCTCTGCATAGAGCTTGAATTGGGTACAAATTCATATCATTTGGCCGATCCGTCACCCTGGACTAATAACCCACCTGCCTACCCAACTTGACCTGGCTTCTAGGTCGCACGCATACTTTACTCCGACTCATTACCAACCCGACCCGATTGTGACCCGCACACGTCCACCTCCCCTGACTCTTAAAGGAAATAAGTGCTTCAATAGAATGTTCAAAAGACAAGATTGTAAAGTGGATAGATAGGCTCCTGGAGGTTGGAATAGGGGTTTGATAACTGAGTAATCCTTTTGAACTTCCAAGGTTTTGTGTACCTCCCTTTTGATAGGGGTTTGATAACTGAGTAAATATCCTTTTGAACTTCCAAGGTTGTGTGTACCTCCATTTTGCCTTATCATAGAGAATGAGAAAAACAGTAAACATAAAGGGTAAAAAGAAACACCGTCAAGCAAATAATAATAATCTTAACAACACTAAATAGATGCAAAGGAAATTGTGAAACAAACAATATCAAATGAAGTTATATCACATCTAATGGTAACTATCATAGGCTCGAGGTATATAGCTCTTGTTGTTCATAGACTTGGGTAGCTAGCTTAGCCTACGTAATGGTTAACTGGTGTCCAAGATTGAGGTGCTATATCATAGAACTCTCTCTTTGTCATGAGGATGCATGGTGTGTGCTCGCTTGTAGTCATCCATGGGATGTTAGTTGGTGAACTCTTCCCATATGATCACAAGTTACCGAAGGTTGGGGGAGCAACCCCTGTGTGTGCCAACTCCATTGAGTACCCTCATGATCCATGCCTTCCCATAGGACGGATTGATCGTGCAGGGTAATCAAACTAAACTATTAGGCTACACATTTTTAATTGGCCCCATGTCTTGCTCAACGGTATTGTACCTGAGTGGAAAGAGAAGTAGAAACTCTGCAAACACTGTACCGACTGCTAATGGTCTCGGAGGCTACATTTGTCTTCCTAGGTTGCCATGGTGGTCTTCCAGTTCTCTAGGGTGGTGTGGTTGTCTTGACATGAACTCATGTCTCCAGGTTTCTCAGTTTTGACTCCACGAGTCTAGTTGGATTGGGAGCATTAGGGGTTGCACCCTTTAATCGTCTCTTACGATTGTAATGTGCTTGGAGTACGGGAAGTGTTTCATCCTAGGTCATGTTCTAGCCAAGTTGACACTAACACCCTAGAGTTAACCACCTAGAGTTAATGTATAATATCATGCATACAATTACACATGCTATATAGGGAGATAAATTTTATCAAGCACCTAGAGTGCAGATACACAGTCAATTACAACATACAAAAGCTATTTCAAATATACCTACAACAAGTGTGACAGTTCTCATGCTTATTGGATAATTCTAAGTTTTGGTCATACTAAATCTGACCTCGTAGGATTTAATCTTACTAGCATACATGCATATCCAAGCTATCCGTACAAATATTACTTGCCTAGAAATTGAGTAGATACTTACATAATTTGTCTCATGCCTTCCGAGTTCAATTACTGCTAAAAAGTCACAAAAAAATCTTGAAATTCTTTGGTGGATTCTAATTGAGACAAAAAAATTGGTTAGCGGCACACAAATGGAGAAATGACACATGTCCGTGGGTTTGTTCTTTCTTACTACAAATTTTTCAGAAATCTTAAGTATTTCATTCCAATCTATTTTCTTTTCATTTTCCTAACTGTTGATTCATAACTTAAAACAATTTGGTTTTTCATCAATATTGAATATTTCTAATAAAACTAACTCTTGTTAACCAATAATTACCCTCTTCTTATTACCTTTGTATAAAAAACGATAATTCCTTCGTGATGAGTACCGTGCACGACTCTTGACATAAAAACTATTATCGATTAGGATTTAGTCTCGCACAAAACCCTCACTATTCCAATTAAATCATATCAATCAGAAGATTAGTGAATTAGAGAGCCGCTTCTAACTTGTTAACTTTTATAAATTATTATCAAATAGAATCTAGATCTTACATGAAATCTTCTCTTGCATCTCAATGAAGTTAGTAACATGTATTCGAGATAAGATAATTGTCGTCCTTGGCCGAGCATGACTATGTTAAGAGATATTTAACTATCTCCCACATGCTTTTAGTACTCGAATCATGTTTAGTTTTTTTTTTTTATTTAGTTTTTTTTTATGTGTATGATTGTCCCTAATTACATAAGGCTCTACCTAACTTTTTTCCTTCTATTGTTACTAGAATAGTGATCAATCATGGGTCCTTCTGGTTCAATGGGATTTTATTCTTAAGGATTGCACTACATTCTTCATTCATTGCTAGATATTGAATTCCTCAAATTTCTTTCGTGTAGTCAGAATGCCCTTCAAAAACTTAACGTACTTGCTTTGTGGTGTTGTTTAAATTATTGTAGAAGGTTTTCATTTGTATGCAATGAGGTATTTTGTTATTGGAAAATTTTCTCAGTAATTTCTTGAAACTTTCTCATGCCTCACTCAACGTCTCATCGTCAAATTGTTGAAAAACTACGGCTTAATTTATGAAATTGACATTTCTAGTAGGTGGAAAGTACTTGATTAAAAACTTCTCCGCCAAAGTGTTCCATGAGTTAATTGTTCCTAGAGGCAGAGTCTTTAACCAAGATTTTGTGGCGTCCCTTAATGAGTAAGAAAATAGACTTAATCTGATCCATTAGTGATTGACTCCTTGAAATCTGGACGAGTAGAGAACCATGAAATTTCTCAAATGTTTGCAACATTTGGAGAATCTCTGATTTTAAATTGAACATGGGCAACTTGCAATTCATGCTTGATTATGCATGGATTAAGTTTTTTCGTAGTATTCTTTCAACCTCAGCTATAATGGAAATTGTTATAAGTTTTTATAGACTTAAAGAAAAATTCGTTAAAATTTAAACAAAAGCCCGTCTAGCTCAGTTGGTAGAGCGCAAGGCTCTTAACCTTGTGGTTCCACGGTGGGCGCTTTCATTTAGTTTTTCACATTTTAGTATGTTTATTTTCCAAAGATTTCATTAGTATGTTTATTTTCCAAAGATTACTTTGAAATGTTAAGCATATGTTTTAGTCTTCATTATTTAAAAACAATTTATTTAACCATTTATGTTTTAATATTTTCCAAAAATTACTTTGAAATGTTAAGCATATGTTTTAATCCTTAAACATGTTTAGTTTATGAAAACAATTTATTTAACTATTTATGTTTCAACTATACTAGTTTGAAAAACTTTCCTTATATAATATCGAGGGAAGGGGCTTCAATTTAGAGAATGAATGTCAAATAATATATCATTAAATTAGACATTCTATGAAAATCTTTATGGATACCATCTAAATTGACCTACTACTTCTTAAATCCCAAATATGTAAAATGACCGAAATGTTTCCGGGGCCTTTTAAAGTATTTTAAGGTTTAAACACTCTCCAAATGACGTACTACTTATTATAAGACTTATTCCTAAGAACATACAGATTGTTGAGATTTATGCCCTAAAGCCTCGTAATTAATTATANAGAAAATAGACTTAATCTGATCCATTAGTGATTGACTCCTTGAAATCTGGACGAGTAGAGAACCATGAAATTTCTCAAATGTTTGCAACATTTGGAGAATCTCTGATTTTAAATTGAACATGGGCAACTTGCAATTCATGCTTGATTATGCATGGATTAAGTTTTTTCGTAGTATTCTTTCAACCTCAGCTATAATGGAAATTGTTATAAGTTTTTATAGACTTAAAGAAAAATTCGTTAAAATTTAAACAAAAGCCCGTCTAGCTCAGTTGGTAGAGCGCAAGGCTCTTAACCTTGTGGTTCCACGGTGGGCGCTTTCATTTAGTTTTTCACATTTTAGTATGTTTATTTTCCAAAGATTTCATTAGTATGTTTATTTTCCAAAGATTACTTTGAAATGTTAAGCATATGTTTTAGTCTTCATTATTTAAAAACAATTTATTTAACCATTTATGTTTTAATATTTTCCAAAAATTACTTTGAAATGTTAAGCATATGTTTTAATCCTTAAACATGTTTAGTTTATGAAAACAATTTATTTAACTATTTATGTTTCAACTATACTAGTTTGAAAAACTTTCCTTATATAATATCGAGGGAAGGGGCTTCAATTTAGAGAATGAATGTCAAATAATATATCATTAAATTAGACATTCTATGAAAATCTTTATGGATACCATCTAAATTGACCTACTACTTCTTAAATCCCAAATATGTAAAATGACCGAAATGTTTCCGGGGCCTTTTAAAGTATTTTAAGGTTTAAACACTCTCCAAATGACGTACTACTTATTATAAGACTTATTCCTAAGAACATACAGATTGTTGAGATTTATGCCCTAAAGCCTCGTAATTAATTATATAGTTTTTAACTATAATTTTATTATTTTATTTGTAATTTAATTGTTATTCATTGTATGAAAATCCAAGGTATTAATGTAATCTTGAACAATATGTGGTTGACATACAAGAGGATCGTGTTCAAGTAATAACCTAAAGAGTCTATAGTATATGGATAAGGTTGGGTGCCTTATCCTGGTAACACTGTTGATACGGCCCACTTTGTAATTGTTACAAATGGTTTGATCAAGCTGTAATTATGGATAACTCGTGAAGGATAAACTTGCTTGTAATAATTATATCAATGGACATAACTTGTCCTACCATGCATAAGAGTGCAACTCTAGGTCTATAGTGGAGTGACCTATAGTTAAGGAATGAAAATTAATTAATTAATTTTGTATCATAATCTATAGGTCCATATGGTTCCCTTGAATCAAAGGTGATGAGATAGCTTTGTTCATATATTCTAGTTGACATGTTGGATGTCAAAAGCTAAATTTAGATAGTTATCTAGACTATCTCCAAATTAAGTATTACAAAATTAAGAAAAATCTTACTACTAAAGCTATGCTAGGAAATAGTTCCTAATTAGCCATGTCCATCATAATGAGATAAATTTTCGAAATTACTCTATAGAAAGAAAAATCTAAATGAAAGCAAATTTGAGTTACTAGATTTTTTGTGGAGACTAGATGACACCACTTGAATAGTTGATATAAGATCTACTATCAAGATTTGCTCTTCGGTACATTTATATGTAATTCTTGAAAAATACTTGATGAGGTAGAACAAATTCTACTAGTTGACACTAGAAAATCAATCTGGGTGTAGTGGGAAACATTAAGATGTTAAGTAAAAAATTTTAGGTTGAACATTGTGTTTTTAGAAACCCGGAGAGAAATTCAATTTCTCAAACTTTATTAATAAGTAGTCACTAATAGTTCATAGGGTAGGAATTACTTTCAAACTATTAAAGTTTATATTTTCAAAATTGTTTGAAAATATGTTCAGATTAAATGAAGTACAATTAGTATATGTTAAAACGTTAACACTTACTATAGTTTCGAAATATTGAGATATTCATGATTAGAGAATCAAGAATAAGAAGACAAACGATTTTCTCCTAAAGGATGATACTTGTCTTTGGCAGTCAATTTGATTAACATCAAATGGAATAAAATGAAAAGACTAGTAAAAGATAATTCTCTAAACGTTGGAGTTAATTACTTTACATGTGTGTAGATCTTGCTTTTTAGCCAAAATAAACATTCACTTGTATGGAANATAATGAATAGTATGAGAACCTTGTGTACTAAAATTAGTTGATAGAAAGTTGAATTGATTTCCAGATCTAACCATGATACAATTTTATAAAATTGTGATGTAAGAGGAGAACACAAGATTATATTAGATATAGTCATGTATTAAAAAAAAAATTACGTCATTACCAAACTCTTGTTAAGATATGAAATAGGGATTGCATAGTGGACATGATTGCCTTTAAAATTGTCTATGAGACAATTTTTAGGATTATGGGAATGTAGTAAACTTAGTTTACAACACTTCAATAATTGTAATCAAGCATAATCAAGCATATATGTTGAGACAAATATGTACGAAATCATGCCCAAGTGTAGGCTACTCCAAAAGAGAAACAAAATAGTTTTTGTTTAATTCTAAATAGAAAAAGATATTTGTATGGCAAATGTAATTTTCTAAAGGATCCTTTGATAAGGTGAGATAGTGTTAATTAAATAGTTCCAAGTGAAGCTGTTGAGTATTATTGGGAGTGAGTCCCACATTCACTAATTTACGAATGATCATCGGTTTATAAGTTAGGAATACTATCTTCATTGGTACGAGGCCTTTTGGGAAGCCCAAAGCAAAGCCATAAGAGCTTATGCTCAAAGTGGACAATATCATACCATTGTGGAGAGTCGTGATTCCTAACATGGTATTAGAGCCATGCCCTAAACTTATCCATGTCAATAGAATCTTCAAATATCAAACAAAGAATCGTGAGGCTCGAAGGTGTTTAATGAATAAGGGCCCAATGTTTTATATATTCCAAGTGGCGTAATCTGAAACCTGAATCCAAGACTTCTTATGTTCCAAGTGATGTAGTCTGAAGACCTATAGACAAAGATTATGTTCCAAGCGATGTAGTAATAGACATGAACATATTGTACCAGGGGAGTTTTAGGGGTTTCTTGAGTTTCTTAGTTTGAGAACCTTGATCCTCAATTCTTGAGTTGTACCTCGTATTCTTCTTGTCTTAATGAATATAGGGCTTGTGTTGGTCTTTTACTTGGTTCTTGTCCTTAGAGCATCCTTGAGGCACAAGTCATATCTTAAACTACTCATAAATCATGAACTCAGAATATGATAAGCGCCAACAATGCTGGAATTTGCAAAGCTAGAGGTCCTTCTAGAATCCTTGCAAAACGCTCACAGAGAAAGCTAACTTAACGGATTGATTCCACCCAAGAGCTGGTTAGAAGATGAATGACTCTTAGATCGAACTTGGAATCTATGATAGTCACTCTTAGATACCAAGACAATTCACTCCAGAATTAGCTTGATCAAAACTAATTCAATGAATCGGTTTAAATATCAAACCTAAAACAAGGTTTGAAAAAGAATAACACCAAAAGGGTATCAAGAAAACACAAAGGTTTTTTCTGTATTCAACGAAAATCCCCCAAACATGAGTATTAAATACAAAATAAAGTACTAATAAATGATAACCCTAACAAAATAAAGTTCCACCAACCACTAATAAATGCTAATAAATGTTATTAAATACAAATTGAATAATATAAGGCAATTCATACCGACTTTTAATAAATGCTATTAAATATAAATTGAAGAAAATAAGGCTTTAATAATTTCCTTAATTGGTAATTCAACTACCAAGGCAAGTCTTCTAATTACTTTCCAATATCAGCCACTCCATTATCTTCTTGATTTGATATGCTAATGCTATAAAGATTTTTGGGCTCAAAAGTCTTTGTGTCAACCGGTACACTAGCTAGCTTTTGAAGATGCAATGTATAGGCCTCTTGAATCTTCTTAACTTGCTTCTTGTAATCGGTCTTTCGGGTACATGCACGTGATCAGTTGTTGGATTCATATCATCCCCCCTTTCTTTAAAAGGATTTGTCCTCAAATCAAATTCATCGTTCTTTCCGGACAAGAACTGAATATTTTTTTTTCTCACTTTTTTTTTTCTCACCTTTATCTTAGTTTCTTCTCTCCACTGTTGTTCTTCATATTCTTTTCTTTTCTTCTTTCTATCATATTGCCAAGGTTGGCCGAATAAGATGTCCCCCGCATGCATTGGTACGACATCACAAAGAACTTCATCTTTATATCTTTCAAGAGTAAAAGAAATAAGAGCTTGGGAGTTCACCTTAATTTCTTCTTTGTTTGTTAACCAATGAAGTTTGTATGGTTTTGGATGTGGATAGACAGAAAGTTGTAGTCTTTTTACAAGGAAGCTGCTTACCGCATTTGTGCAACTTCCACTATCATCAATCAGCAAGCTGCATGGGTTTGCTTTGATCAAACATCTTGTGTGGAACAAGTTTTCCCTTTGATCTTCAAATTTCTCTCCCTTGATTTGAACATTGAGTACCCTTCTTGTGATCAAAGATATGGAATTACCTTCTTCAACATACTCATCAACATATGCTGCGATTTCTTCCACAAGCTGTGAGTCATGATCCTCACATTCATCATCTGAATCAAGTATACCATTCACAAAAAAAAAACAAAAAAAACAAAAAAAACAAAAAAAAAAACCATACAATAAATCCATACAATTCTTACAACATATCATATACTACTAAATAGGGTTAGACTCCATACTAGGATGTGGTGAGGCATGTGGTGGAGCTGAGTCTTAGAGGTGTACCCATCTATATCCTAAAAAAGCCTATAAAATTCAAAACCCAACTACTCTTATACTAATATGTCACTATCCAAATTTCAAGGTTTCAAAAAAAGAATCCTACTAAAAAGACAAAAGCCAAAAAAATGTAAAATAAAAGACGAAAATGATAAAATTTAAATAAAAAGAAGGACAACAACAAAAAGAATTTAATATAAAGTAAAATTTGACTATTGTCCAATTTATTACAAACGGAAAAATTAATTCAGGATATGAATACAAATAGAAATACAAGTCCCGAAATACAATGAAGAGATTGACGCTTCAGAATGATCCCCTTTGTGACCCCACAACTCTCAAACGCTCATCCACCTCAACTGGCAGCCTATAGACACCTGACAAAGAAAGGGAAAAAGGGTGAATATATAAATATACACCGTAAGCAATCTACTTATAGGCTCTTACTGTATTGTTGACATAGCAGGAGACCACAAATTTTACTCTAGACCACAAATTTTACTCTAGGATCTAGGTGTATTGCTCTTGTTGTGCATAGCCTTGGGTAGATAGCTTAGCATACGTGCGGTAACTGGGATAGCATGGTGAGTGATATGCAACTCATCAGGTGGAGATAGCATGGTGAGTGCTATCATGCTCATCATCCATGGGAGGTTGCTAGCGAATCCAACATGCAATGTAGTCGTTAAATGTCAAGAGCTCTACCTCCTGTATGTGCTAGTTCCTTAGACTACCAATATGATCAACATCTTCTCACAGGATGGATCCACCTTGCGGGGTAATTATTGACTACCTGCATGATCAACGCCCTCCTATAGGGCAAATCCACTATGTCGGATAATCCAACAAACTATCATGTTACACGTGCTTAACCAATCTCATGTCTAGCTGAATGGTACCATACTGAAGTTGAAAGAGACTTGGAAGCTCTGCACGCATTATATCGGCTACTATTGGCATACAAGCTACCTTGGAAACTTAATTGGTAATTCAACTACCAAAGGCAAGTCTTCTAATTACTTTCCAATATCAGCCACTCCATTATCTTCTTGATTTGATATGCTAATGCTATAAAGATTTTTGGGCTCAAAAGTCTTTGTGTCAACCGGTACACTAGCTAGCTTTTGAAGATGCAATGTATAGGCCTCTTGAATCTTCTTAACTTGCTTCTTGTAATCGGTCCTTCGGGTACATGCACGTGATCAGTTGTTGGATTCATATCAGAATAGTAACATGCATGAATCATAAAGTCATAACATGTTTCTTAAAAATTCTAGTTATGAGCTTGATACATTGAACATGTCATTATAACCTTGTAAGTAGGCCTCTGAAGCCATTTCTAAAAATTTTGAGCCTTGAAATATCTTAAAGTAATTAGAGGTACTTTAGTCATTTAATCACTTAGTCCTATTGTAAAATTTTATGACACTTAGTCATTTGGTTCTTGAACTAAGGTAAACCATGTAGGAGTATTTTGGTCATTTTGCACTATTTCTTGGTTTGGCTACTTATCCTTATTCATTGGCCACAAAGTTACATCCTTAATATTTCATAAAATGCTTAGTTTGGGCTCTTAACTAATGGTTCTTAGTATTTTTGTTTCATATTCCCATAATCTATACTTAACTAAAACTTGATGCTAAAATTCAAATGATTCGTACAAGTATTTCTTAAGAAAAGTTCAAGACTGACTACTTACCTCATCCTCGTTGTTCGGGACCTCCGTTCTCAAGTTTCTAATGGAATCACTAAGAAAAATTAAAGGAGGGTTTCATGCAATTCATCAAATATATCGTGTACTCTGGAAATAGGGTGTTGATACTTTACCATGATTATATTGATGGCTCTACAATCCACACATATGCGCCAAGTTTCATCTTTCTTTGACACCAATAAGATTGATACAGAACATGAACTCAAACTTACTTGTATATACCCCTTTTCCATGAGCTCCTCCGCTTGTCATGATTTTTTTTAGTCTCAATTGGACTGAGTTCGTAAGCTGGCCTATTAGGAATGATAACCCCACATTCAATCACCGAGAGCTCATGTACTGTCCATCATGTATACAATCACACATACAATTACCTAGAGCTGATGTACAGTCAATCATGTATACAATCACACATACTCAATGGGGTGATATCATTCATCAAGCTTCCAGAGCATAGATACACAAATTCTCATTCGCTTTTCAACGTCTGAGGTTGTTATCATAACTACCACACACAAANCTAAATAGGGTTAGACTGCATACTGGGATGTGGTGAGGCATGTCGTCGAGCTGAGTCTTACAGACTCTTATACTAATATGTCACGTCCAAATTTCAAGGTTTCAAAAAAAGAATCATACTAAAAAGACAAAAGCCAAAAAAAATATAAAATAAAAGACGAAAATGATAAAATTTAAATAAAAAGAAGGACAAAAAAAAAAAATAATAATATAAAGTAAAATTTGACTATTGTCCCATTTATTACAAACCGAAAAATTAATCCAGGATATGAATACAAATAGAAATACAAAAGACCCGAATTCAATGAAGAGATTGACTCTCCAGAATGATCCCCTTTGTGACCCTACAACTCTCAAACGCTCCTCCACCTCAACTGGCAGCCTATAGACACCTGACAAAGAAAGGGAAAAAGGGTGAATATATAAATATACACCGTAAGCAATCTACTTATAGGCTCTTACTGCATTGTTGACATAGACAAATTTTACGTTAGGATCTAGGTGTATTGCTCTTGTTGTGCATAGCCTTGGATAGATAACTTAGCATACGCAGGATAACTGGTATCCAATGTAGCTGTCGAACTCTCTCTATCATGTGGGGATAGCATGGGAAGTGATATGCTACTCATCAGGTGGAGCGAACTCTCTCTATCATGTGGGGATAGCATGGTGAGTGATATGCTACTCATCAGGTGGAGCGAACTCTCTCTATATATTATAGTATATAATATAATATAAATATATAATATGTCCAACATTTATATAAAAGAATTTATCTTCATTTTCTTGTTCTTCCTTATTTGACTCCAAAAAATAATTATTTTTTAAAAAATTTCTTACATTTTTTAAAATGGGGCGTTACACATACCTCTCATAAAACTCATTCTTGATTAAAATTTAAAGTTTAATTCAATCGAGGTAGAGAATACTCGCTAAATAAGTTATAATTTGTTTAAAAATTATTTGTTTGGAAATAAGAAAAGCTTATAATTATATTTTTTTTATTCAAATATTGATTTAATTAAAATATACAAGGTTTCGTAGCTCAATTGGTTAGAGCATTGGTCTTATGAGCCGAAGGTCATGGGTTTGAGCCCTGCCGAAACCAATGAATAAGGTGTTTGAAAATTGAGATGGGATGGCTAAATGGAGAAGGGAGCAATTAGAGCATACATAACATACTAGAAATGCAAGCAATTACTTTTGAGATAAAACTTATGATGTTCCAAATGTTGTAAACCATTGGACAATTTCATGGACGTTAGAAGACCCCCCTACATCTAAAGTCAATTTTTGGGATTTCAACTCAATGGATAAATACGTACAATAACAGACTAGAAATGCAAGCAATTTACTTTTGAGATAAAACTTATGATGTTCCAAATGTTGTACAATAACAGACTAGAAATGCAAGCAATTTACTTTTGAGATAAAACTTATGATGTTCCAAATGTTGCAAACCATTGGACAATTTCATGGACGACTGTTAGAAGACCCCCCTACATCTAAAGTCAATTTTTGGGAGTTAGTAACTCATTTCAACTCAATGGAGTGATTAGGTTTATTCCCTTATTCTTTGAAGGATTGTGCTAAATCATGGTTGAATACTTTAGCACCGGAAACAATTGATTCATGGAATAGTCTAGCAGAGTCATTCTTGATCAAGTATTTTTCATCCACTAGAAACTCATGGTTCAGAAATGAGATTGTTTCTTTTCAACAGTTTGAAGATGAAATACTAAGCGAAGCTTTGGAGAGATTCAAGGAGATTCTTAGGAAGTGTCATCGCCATGGATTACCCATTGTATCCAAATGAAAACTTTCTACAATGGATTGAATATTGCTTACTAAACAAGTTGTGAATGCTTCCACCAATGAAGATATTTTGTCAAAGACATATAATGAAACTTATGAGATTCTAGAAAAAATATCATCTAACAATTGTCAATGGGCCGATGTGAGGAGAAATCTAGAAAAGAAAACACGAGGAGTACTTGAAATTGATGTTTTGACCTCTATCAACGCTTAATTAGCTTCGGTGACTAATATTCTACAAAATCTAGCCTTGGGATAAGGCTCAATCACTAAAGCACCCGTCCAAGCTACTACTAAAATGACCCAAATAGCAACCGAATCTTGTTTATATTGAGAAGAGAAACACACTCTTCATCAATGTCCAAGTAATCCGACTTCAATTTCTTATATGAGGAATCAAGCTAGTCAAGGCAACCAGAAATTCTACCTAAAGAAATTCCAAAATTTTCATGGAAGGGACAAAGTTCCTATAATAAAAAAATTTAATGGAAAGAAAATTACCATCCAAGTTTTGGACTAAAAAATCAAATGACATATGATCCTCAACAAGCCAACACCAAAGGGAAAGGATTTAGCCAAGCTCAACCGATATGTAGAACATCTCTTGAGAGCCTAATAAAGAAATATACTGTCAAAAATGATGTTGTGATACAGAGTCAGCAAGCATGCTTGCAAAATTTGAAAGTTCAAGTAGATCGATTAGCAACTTACTTATGAAATAGACTTCTTCGAAAGCTGCCAGCAGATACCGAAACACCAAAAAGAGAAGGCAATGAGTAACGTCAAGCAATATAATTGAGAAGTGAGAAAGAAATACTCAGCACGGGAGAAAACTTAAAGAACATAGAGACAGTCACCCCTAGGAAACTACTAAAAAGAAGAAGCAGAGCAAAAATGCAAAAAACAGTGCAGTCTCCAAAATGCAAACAGCGGTCAACATTGAAGAAGAGAGTAGAACATAAATACCGACACCTCTCTCTCCACAAGGTATAAAAAGAAAGAAAGAGGAAGCCCATTTGAGAAGTTCATGGATATTTTGAAGGAAATTATATAAACATATCACTAGTGGAGGCTTTCAAGCAAATGCCAAATTATGTGAAATTATTGAAGGATGTGCTCACTGATAGAGAAGAAAGTTTGAATTTGAAAAATTCAAGGTAGTGGCACTAAATGAATAGTGTAGTGCAATATTAAAAAATAAGATCTCACTAAAAGAAAAAGACTCCGGGGGGGCAAGCATCAACTTAATGCCTCTATCCATTTACAAGATGTTAGAGATTGGAGAGGCTAGATCCACTACAGTCACCATTCAACTAGGTGATAGGTCCATCACTTCACCCGAAGGAAAGATCGAAGACATTTTAATTCAAGTTGATAAATTCATATTTCCAACAAATTTTATTATTTTAGACTATGAAATGGACAGTGATGTAGGGGTTATTTTGGGGAGATCATTTTTAAGATGGGGAGAACACTAGTACATGTCGAAAATGGAACCATAACATTAAAAATGGGTGACAAGAAAGTCAAATTTAATATCATTGACAACATGAAATATCTAGTAGTAGTAGAAGAATGGTCAACAGTTTATGAATTTATAGAGCAACCAATAGTAGAGGAATGGGATAGTTAGGAATGTGAGCAGAAAGAAAACAACCGCTTGAGTAAATCACAGAACAGTTAACAATTTTAAATGAATTTAGCACCACTTTTGAGACACTAGAATTAGAGGTAAGAATAAGTTCACCGATGAAGCATCTATGGAAAAAGCACTGCAGCTAGACTTGAAACCACTACCTCCTAACCTTAAATATTTGTATTCAAGTGACAAAGAGACACTACCGATCATCATCTCAGGAACATTATCATGAACCCAAGAGGATATGATCTTAGAAGCGGGTTAAGAAGCATAAGGGAGCGATAGGGTGGACATTGGTAGATATAAAAAGAATTAGTCTTGCATAAGATTCAATTGGAGGAAGGAAAATTTAAACCAATTAGTAACAAAGACGATTAATCCAATGATGAAGAAAGTTGTTAGAAAAAAAATTATCACAGGGCTAGATGCAGGAATACTATATCCAATTGCAAACGCATTAAGGTCAATCCTATTCAATGTGTTCCTAAGAAAGGAGGATAACAACAATGACAAATGAGAACAATGAGTTGACCTCCACTACAATGGAGCGTTTGTATGGATTATAGACGACTGAACAAAGCGACATGTAATGACCATTTTTCCTTACCATTCATTGATAAAATGCTTGATTGACTTACTTGAAGTCACATTATTGCTTTTTTTATGATTATTCGGGATACAATAAAATTAAAATTAGTCAAGAAGATCGAAAGAAGACAACATTTACATACCCTATAGAATTTTTGCACTTAGACGGATGCCCTATAGACTATGTAATGCTCTAACAACATTTCAACGATATATGATGACAATCTTTACTTGATTCCTTCACCAAACTTGTGGGTAGTGTTATTTAGAAGTAGAATCAAGTTTGAAAGTAAATGGTAAACTATGAATTTTGATGAAAATCCTAAGAAAATTATACCAAAAAAGTAAATGCTTCTAACTCAAGTTTGAGGGCACACTAATGCTTGATTCTTAAGCCAAATGAAAGCTCTTATTTTAGACTGCTATAACTGACTTTAAAACCTCTAAAATTGTCTTAAATTTGTGACTCAACTTTCTAGATTTTTCGCTCAAAATATTTTTTAGATTTTCCAACCGTTGAATTTGATGAATTTATGTTCTCTAGAACAAACTTAAATTTGGTAAAGATTCTGAATGAAAAGATATTGTTGATTTTTTACAAGTAGGCACGGAAGCATATATGATTTTCTTGTTCAATGGCATTATCGTAATTTTCTTGAACTTCAATGGTATTTTGGTAATTTACCATTTTTTAAAAATATTTTATTATTATTTTTCTAAAACTCTAAAAAAAAAAATAAATAAATAAAATAAAAATAAAAATTTCTTACACCATGTTTGTCATTTTTCCTCAGTCACCACCTTAAAATTCCCTCTCTATAAGAAAATAAAAAATCTAGAATATTTCTTAAAAACTAGAAAAATGAAGATTTTTGGTCCTTATCTAATTCACTTTATTAGGTCATCAAAACCTTTTTAAGCCCTATGGTCCTTTCTTTGGATCTCATAGGGTTGTTAAGGGTATCTCAACTAATCTGAGGTATTACACTAATCCAAAAAACTATTAAGTCACACGTCACTAAAAACAATACTAGAGTGGAAAGGGAAGTGGAAGCTCTGCAGACATTGTACCAGCTGTTATTGGCCTACAAGCTACCTTTATTTTTCTTCAAGATTGCTATGGGGGGTTTTCTAGGTCCCTATGATGGTTTGGCGGTCTTGACAGACATTCAAATCTCAAGGATTCTCATTTCTAACTCCCTAAATTTGGTGGAGTCAGGTGCACTAGGAGTCTCACCCTTTGATCATCTCTCATGATTCTATTACACTTGGACACTACTAGAGGCGTTCCATCCAAGGTCACAACTTAGCAACACTGACGCACGCACTCTAATCATAAACTATTTCTACTACTTATCCTCTATAAGGAGAATCACACATTCAATCACCTAGAGCTAATATACTATCAATCATGTATACAATCACACATATAATCACCTGGAGCTAATGTATAGTCAATCATGTATACAATCACACATACTCAATGGGGCGATATCATCCCTTAAGCTCCCAGAGCGTAGATACACAAATTTCTATTCGCTTTTCAACGCCTGAGGTTGTTATCATAACTACCACGAAAAAAAAAACATACAACAAGTTCATACAGGTTTTACAACATATCATGTAGTACTAAATAGAGTTAGCCTATATACTGGGATGTGGTGAGCCATGTCGTCGAGCTGAGTCTTAGAGGTGTACGACTCTATATCCTAAGAAAGCCTATAGAATCTAATACCCGACTACTCTTATTCTAATATGTCACATTCCAAATTTCAAGGTTTCAAAATAAGGATTATACTAAAAAGATGAAAGCAAAAAAAAAGAAAAAAAAAAAAAAAATTGTAAAATAAAATACAAAAATTCGATAAAATTTAAATAAAAATAAGGATGAGAACAAAAAAAAAAAAAAAAGTTGATGCTCCAGAATGATCCCCTTTGTGACCGCACAGCTCTTAAACGCTCCTCCACCTCAACTGGCAGCCTATAGACACCTGACAAAGAAAGGAAAAAAGGGTGAATGTATGAATATACACCATAAGCAATCTACTTATAAGCTCTTATTGTAATGTTGACATAGCTGGAGACCACAAATTTTACTCTAGGATCTAGATGTATTGCTCTTGTTGTGCATAGCTTTGGGTAGATAACTTAGCATACGGAAGGTACCTTGGTGTCCAATGTAGCAGGCAAACTCTCTCTATGATGTGAGATTGCATTGTGAGTGCTATCATGCTCATCATCCATGGGAGGTTGCTAGCAAATCCATCCAACAGGCCATGCAGTCGTTAGAGGTCAGGAGCTCTACCTCCTGTATGTGCTAGTTCCATAGACTTCCAACATGATCAATGTCTTCCCACAGGATGGATCCACCATGTGGGGTAATTACTGATTATCTGCATGATCAATGCCCTCCTATAGGGTGAATCCACTATGTCGGATAATCCAACAAATTATCATATTACACGTCCTTAACCAACCTCATGTCTAGCAGAATAGTACCGTACCGAAGTTCAAAGGGACTTGGAAGCTCTACAGACATTATATTTGCTACTATCGGCATACAAGCTACCTTAGAAATACATTCAGCTACGTTTTCACCTCTAAGGAATTTACTTTATTTATTTTTTTCGTGGATGCTACTCTACCCATTAGTTTTCACAAATCTAGTATACAACATTTTAATCATCCACTTTCTTCATATATATATTTCTACCCAACCTACCAGAAAAGTAAGGCATAATATATATATTTCTACCCAACCTACCAGAAAAGTAAGGCATAGTCGATGCAACTCATCTTGGGACTGACTCGGTAGCTTAAAAAGACGAGCTAAAACATAATATACAATATATTTATATTATATTAAGCTAGAGTTCATATAAGTACTATTTATTTTTTTAAAGTTCAGAGATCTATTACACAAATCTTATAAATATTTGTGGTCCCATGGTCTAGTCATTAAGACATTGAGTTCAAATCTTGGTGGGACTTATTATTTTCGCTTTGTGAGTTATAACTAATGCAATTAAATTAATTGATTTTAATTTGTTGGAACCCTGTCAAATAAAAAACTGAAAAAAATTATGACACATATATCCGAAGTTTTGAAAGTATACGAAGATACTATTTATACATGTTTTAAATTCGTATGGTCTTAACTCAATTTTTTTTTTAAATATACTTTTAATTTCATCTTTACATACTTAAAGTTATAAAATTTTCTTTTAGACACTACCACTTTTAATATCTATAGTATACTATAGGATATTGACATCTATCAAGCTTCTTCGGTCATTTTATTTCATCTAAAACAACTTACTCTTCCGTATATATTGGTACAGTCCTCCCCATCTCTATGGTCATAAGACTGTGTAGTTTATCTATGTTCAAGACGTCTAACTAAAACATATGATCTTGTTTAGCAAAATCCTTTTCACGCATACCCTAACATTTAGTAGCTTACTAAAATTAAAGCTAGCAACAATCTCAGCAAATCTAAACATGATCAATACAACAATTTACATTCACATTCCATGCAAGGTAAAACATAACGTATTCTAAATTAAAATAAATATAGAATTAAGCTAACATGAATGCAGTAAATTATAATACAATCAATAGAGTAAAATTCCAATTATGAGTTATATTTTATAATGACCAAGCAATAACAACATACACAATCAACGACATTTCATTTTCTTATCTTACGCAAGACATACTTGACGGAGATGGGGCACCGACGGTGGGACCATGGAACATGTCAAGCCTACATAGTAGGCTAGTCTACAAGATCTATAACCGGGCTCTGATACCAACTGTAATGACCCAAAATTTTCTACTTCATTTAAGGTCGCTACTGTATACGTATCATAAACATTGAATGCGGAATACTTCATTTAATTTTCATAAAACATAACCTTTAACTTAAAACACAGCTATGAAAAAACTACACAAAGAAGAACCCAAATAAAATTGTAACAGACCAAAAGAAAAAAAAAATTATTATAAACAAAAAAAAAATTATTATTATGTAAAAAAAAAAAGAATAATAATAATAATAATAATTAATAAATAAGTAAATAAAAATAATTATTCCCTCCTCTCTCTCCACTAACTGTAGTCTCCCCACTAATCTCCTCAACACACCTGATAGTTCCTGCAAAAATGAAACAGAAATCAAAAATCAGAAATGCCTGCATCAAATTTACATGAGAGAGAGATTTGAGATTTCTTTGTAAGTTATATCTCAGATCTTGTTTTCTTTATCTAATTATTTAGTTTTATTTAGCCATTTATCTGGTCAGAGATCAATAGCAATAGCAGGAAAAAAAATAGAATGGATTAAATTGGCCAAAATAATTGCTAAGGTAACAAACAAAAATAAAAATGAAGGGTTAAACAGATTTAACGTATCATAATTTCTTCTCTCCTGCAAAAACAAACACAAAAAAAAAAAAAAAAAATTCAGATTTAGTTTTGCTAGTAAGAGATATTTTGCTAGAAAGAGATTTTGCATTTGAAGAGGTCAGTAGTTTTTCTTTTATTTTATTTGATGATATTAAAAGTCGTCCTCAAACACAGAGGATAATTAAAAGAGAGAAATACAGTAAGAGACAGGAAGGGAAGATTTTGAATATAATTGAAATTATCTAGAAAATGGTAAAGAGTATTAAACATTAGGAGAAAATAGAATATCTGGAAAATTGTAATGGGTATTAAATGGTTTGTATGAAAATAATACTATAACAAACATATATAAATATTTCAAGACCTAACTCAGGCAAAGACCTGAACGTTCGCATGAAGTATAACACATGGATCAATATAAATTAGAGAAACAATTTTGTAGAAATTCAAACTCGAAACTAATGTCATGGGCTCACATAAGTTGACTTGGAGTTCAATGGACTTTCATTAAGGATAACGACGGAATCGAACTTTCATTAAGGATATATTGGTGACAACGACTTAAGCTAACCAGGTAAGTGACTTTACTATCGACATGGTTATATTTGATGTTGACACGTGCCCTGTGGTTCTGCACGTGTCATATATATTGATATGTGTGAATTGTCTGTGCATCGATATGCTTCCTATATGTTATGTTATGTTATGTTATTATATGTGGTTTGTATGATAATAATTATGGTACGATGTGCTCAAGGATATGTTTGAGATAGGATACGAGAAGGACGCACAAAACGAAATGTAACAATAGAAGTAAGATATGTTCATGAAACGTTAAGGTTAGGTTACATACCGGAGTGCTATGGATAGAAGAGATTGATGAAATAATACGGTTAGGTTATGGGTAGAAAGGGATAGGTTTGTGATAGATTGATAGAACGATAGTGTTAGGATACGTTCTTGTGACGATATGACTAAGGTACTTTACGTAATGATATGTCTGTGATAGGTATAAGAACGTTAAGGCTATGGTAAGTTAGAGAACGATATGACTATGAAGTGAGAAGGAAATACTCAGCATGGGAGATAAATTAAAAAAACACAGAGACAGTCACTCCCAGGAAACTGCTGAACATAAGAAGTAGAGCAAAAATGCAAAAACAGTGCATTCTCCTAAAATGCAAACAACAGTCAGCAGTAAAGAAGAGAGTAGAACATAAATACCAACACCTCTTTCTCCACAAAGAATAAAAAGAAAGAAAGAGGAAGCCATTTGAGAAGTTCATGGATATTCGGAAGGAAATTATATAAACATATCACTCGTGGAGGCTTTGAAGCAAATACCAAATTATGTGAAATTCTTGAAGGATGTGCTCACTAATAGATGAAAGTTTGACAAATTCAAGGTGGTGGCACTAAATGAAGAGTGTAATGCAATATTGAAAAATAAGATCCCACTAAAAGAAAAAGACCCAAGCTCGTTCACCATTCCCGCAACAATTGGAGAAAAGGAGCTAGGTAGAGCATTATGTGACTTGGGGGGAAAGCATCAACTTAATGCCTCTATCCATTTACAAGAAGTTAGAGATTG
>NW_019646494.1:103908-104287 GCF_002806865.2 Cucurbita pepo subsp. pepo
ACTTAAACCAAGTTAGGACCCAAGAAACACTTAAAAGGAAACACCTCAAGACTCAAAGACTCAAGACTCTTCTAGAACCCCATAAAAAATTCATTATGACTCTATGACTTTCTAGAATAAGTCATGCTTGGTATTATGGTACATATGTTTATGAATTCATGATACAACTTATGCCACAAGGAACTATGAACCTTAGAAACTTACCAGATTGAGAACCAAGAACAATACATTTACGACTACCATGGTGAGAAGAATGCTAGGTAATACTCAAGGATAAGGAACCAAGGTCCTAAAACTCAGAAACTCAAGAAAGCTCCTACGACCTCCCACGATACAACATATTCATGACTCAGACTATACTTCTTGGAACATATGAAGC
>NW_019646495.1:0-103778 GCF_002806865.2 Cucurbita pepo subsp. pepo
ACACTGTGCAGCAATAGTATTGACAAGGGAATATTAGGAATCATGATTCTCGACTATTTATGCTCCACTTTGAGTATAAGCTCTCGTGGCTTTGCTTTGGGCTTCCCCAAAAGGCCTCATGCCAGTGGAGATGGTATTTCTTACTTATAAACCCATGATCAACCCTTTAATTAGCCAATGTGGGATGCCTTCCCAACAATCCTCTCCTCGAACAAAGTACACCATAGAGCCTCTCCTGAGACCTATGGAGCCCTCCAACAACCGCCCCTTAATCGATGCTCAACTCTTTTTTCTGGAGCCCTCAAACAAAGTACACCTTTGTTCGTCACTTGAGTCACTTTTGACTATACCTTCGAGGCTCACAACTTTTTTGTTTGACACTTGAGGATTCTATTGACATGACTAAGTTAAGGGCATTTTGATACCATGTTAGGAATCACGGACCTCCACAGTGGTATGATATTGTCCACTTTGAGCATAAGCTTTCATGACTTTGCTTTGGACTTCCCAAAAGGCTTGTGCCAATGGAGATGATATTCCTTACTTATAAACCCATGATCAACTCCTTAATTAGTCGATGTGGAACGCCTTCCCAACAATCATTAACAGAGAATGCTGCTCACACATCCCTCCATTCTCTGAATTCTGAATTTCAAATTTGATGGTAACAGTCATATTCCTAGATAACCATGCCTTTTTAATTTAAAATGTTTATGCGATTTAGTAAAACAGGCTGGTCTTATGATTTTGACGCTTCAAGGTTTTACTGGTTTAGAAACTAGTCCTATTAGCTTGAATTGCACCATTTAGAAGAGACTTTTTCCTTGCATGAGTCAATGACTTCCACACGTTTATCCCTGAACTATTATTGCCTGTGCTAAGTGTGTCATAATGATTTACTTGATGTTTACCGATAACATGTGAGTACTAACGGGAGATATATTGGGAATATTAGTAAGGACATTTTGGTAATTAGCTTGGTGGAACTTTGTTATGAATAGGGAGAGAGGGTTTTTAGGTAGGTCATATTTTGATATTACAACTTATTCTAGGTTAAATTAAAATTTTGAGATTTGTATCTATTTGATTTCAATGGAGCTAACAAATTTTTAAAAATTCATGCATCTACTAAACACAATTCAAGGTTTAGGATTCTATTAGACATAAAGTTCAAATTTATGTCCCAATCAATTGATTTTTTAAAATTTTAAATATTTTAGGGGCCTATTAGACAAGTAATTGGAAGTTAAAAGATTTAATCGACACAAACGAAAGTCTAGGAACCTATTAGACACTTTTGAAAGTTCAGGGATCAAATAGACATTAACTTCAAAGGTTGAAGATTAAACTTCGAAAGTCTAGGAACCTATTAGACACTTTTGAAAGTTCAGGGATCAAATAGACATTAACTTCAAAGGTTGAAGATTAAACTTGTAATTCTACCATATTTATACTGTGTTCTGTTTGTGTTTGGGATCTTAACATAATGCCAGTGGCCCCTATCCCCATAATACGACTTCTATTGATATTTCATTTGAGCTATTGACTTTAGGGACAGTGTAATATGTTTCAAGCTGTGCAATAGGATTAACTGTTCTTTGAATCCAATAGCTTCTATTTTGTGGTGGACCCTGTCTAAAAATGTCAAGGAATGTAATGCCTGTCTAGTGACTGGATTTTGTCAGCTGGATCTTCTGCAAAAAAAAGAAAAAAAAAAAGAAAGTCAATTTAACTGTAATGCCCCCACCCTAAGCATGTATGAGATGCAACGGCTGAAGTACTCCTGGAATGTTTTGTGTCTTGCTTTTGCATTGTGAGTAGTTTTCTTTGGACTTGAGTCTTAATATGGTCTCATCTCTCTGATTGAGCAACTGATCCAGGAAAGCGAGAGATCTATTGTCCGAGAAATGCTCTTTTCTCTTGCGAGATTAGACTTTCACAAGATAGCATCCCTGGGATGGGGTCAATTCTTTGTTATCTTCTCTCAAGATGGTTTTATGGGGCGTAGATTCATACACCTGTCTCATGTAGTACCTTTTGGATGGTGATATTCATATTCATTAGCTGGAGGTTAGACATTTAGACCTTGGATCTTTCGGCACCATTGGGATATAGACCGAGAACTTGTTGTCCAAGCGACATTTTCATACTACAGCTTGTAGTTAGATAAAGTCCGTGGAGTGAGGGACTGATCGGTGGTTTTGTCTTCTACAGCGATAACACAGAGTTGAAGGAATCTGAGTGTCACATTTTGCAGTCATCTCAAATTTAGAGTTGGAATTTGTGCCTGCTGGTAGCAGATATTGTCCTCTTTAGGCTTTTCCTTTCGGCCTTCTCCTCAAAGTTTTAAAACGCGTTTTCTAGGGAGAGGTTTTCACACTCTTATAAAAACTGTTTCGTTCTCCTCCCCAACCGAGGTGGGATCTCACAATCCACCCTCCTTCGGGGCCTAGCGTTCTCGTTGGCACTCGTTCCCTTCTCCAATCAATGTGGAACCCCTCAATCCACTCCCCTTTGGGGCCAGTGTCCTTGCTGGCACACCGCCTCGTGTCCACTTCCCTTCGGGGCTCAACCTCCTTACTAGCACATCGCCCGGTGTCTAGCTTTGATACCATTTGTAATAGCCTAAGCCCACCGCCAGCAGATATTGTCCTCTTTGGGCTTTCCCTTTCTGGCTTCCTTTCAAGGTTTTAAAACGCGTCTGCTAGGGAGAGGTTTCCACGTCCTTATAAAGAATGCTTCATTCTCCTCTCCAACCGAGGTGGGATCTCACACAAACTGTCTGATGATTAGTGAATATGTTGCCATTTGAAACCTAGAATCTGCACTAATGAGATGTGTAGGAGGTATCAAGGATTGAAGTACTTTGGACGTCGTCTATTTTGTTGCAGAAAATGATAAAACCTTCTTTGTATCTTTCATGAGATATATGAACAGTTTTCTCTTGATATATGTAATAAAACTTGACTGTTGGATCTTCCTCTTTTTATTATTTACTATTATGATTTTCGCTTGAAAGACAAGATCTGCATTGTTTGTGGAAACAGAAATCCTGCCATGGGATACTGTTAAGTAGACGTTTGAGCGATGTTATTGGACTTAATTGATCGTTTTCAATACATGTAATTTGAATTGACCTACTCGATCTTCACGATAAGAATTCTGATAATCATGTGATACAGGCTTATGTACATGTGGAGATCAATGCACCAATACCATGACATCCAGAACAACATTGTGCAACAGGTTCAAGGCCTTGTTAACCAAACAACTCATGGTGACTCGACTTCTGAATTGCACCGCCAGGCGACTCGTGATCTCGAGTCCATGGTCACAGCTTGGCACTCGAGCTTCTGTCGTTTGATTAAGTTCCAACGTGAATTTATCCAATCCCTCCACGGCTGGCTTAAACTCTCCTTTCTTCCAGTCAACAATGACAAGTTACCTGACAACAAAGAACCTTCTGAGATATTTTGTGATCAGTGGAAGCTTGCTCTAGATCGAGTCCCTGACACGGTTGCTTCCGTGGCAATCAAAAGTTTCATCACTGTTGTTCAGGGGATATCCGAAAAACAGACCGAAGAGATGAAGATTAAGAAACGGACCGAATCAACGTCGAAGGAGTTCGAGAAAAAATCAGCATCAATCATGAACTTGGAGAAGAAGTTTTACAACTCTTACTCCATGGTTGGCATAGGACTTCCAGACACAGGGACTGACAATGGGCATATATTAGATGCTCGGGATCCTTTAGCGGAGAAAAAACTCGAGCTCGTCGCTTGCCAAAGACGGGTTGAAGAAGAGAAGATAAAGCATTCCAAAGCAGTAGAAATGACAAGAGCAGTGACACTTAACAATCTCCAAACTGGATTGCCTGGGGTGTTCCAGGCCTTGACGAGCTTCTCGGCGTTGTTCATGGAGGCGCTCGAGTCTGTTTGTACTCACTCTTACTCTATCAAATAGGCACACTACTTTCCCCCTTGTGGTCTTTCTTTTTTTTGTTGCAGAAAGAACGGAGTTGGAAGAAGGGTGGAGGGATTGGAAGAAGGCTCTGATATCATCATTATTGGTAAGTAAGTAATAGAATTTGGGTAATTTTATTAATCTGTAAATACCCATTTCCTGTAGTTTGTTGGGGGTTAAACAAAAGGTTTGTATGTATAGGAAATTGCTTTGATTGTTGTATCGGATTCACATTTTCAGCCAAATTAATAAATATAAAGCATCTTGCTTTGCTTCCCATTCCCCATTCCCCTCGCCCCTCGAGGATTATTGGGAGTGAATCCCACATTGGTTAATTTAGTGGAAGATCACGGGTTTATAAGTGAGGAATACTATCTCCATTGGTATGAGGCCTTTTGGGGAAGTCCAGAGCAAAACCATAAGAGCTTATGTTCAAAGTGAACAATATCATACCATTGTGGAGAGTCGTGATTCCTAACACCACTTATATAAGAAAGCCACTATTTTGATTGCATTTTGCCTAGTTATATTTGTAAGGTTTTCCGAATGGTCTTCATCCTTGGGCTAGACAAGAACTTCGTTGGTAAAATATATCGGATTTGGCTGAAGTGATCATTGTGGACGACTTTTCTTAAGACCGGAATGGTACCCCACAACTTTCAAAAAGACGGATTCATTTGGTGACTAAGTTTTCAAAATAAGTATTTTTTAAAAGTTTATAGAGATAATGTGAAATCGCACATAGGTTAGGGAGGAGAACGAAACATTTTTTACAAACGGTGTGGAAACCTCTCCATAGGAGATGCGTTTTAAAAACGTTGAGGGGAAGCTTGATAGAGAAAGCCTAAAGATGACAATATCTGCTAGTGGTGGACTTGAACCATACAAATGGTATAAGAGCCAGACACCGGGAGATGTACTAGCGAGTAGGTTGAGCCTTGAAAGGAGTGGACACGAGACGATATATCAACGAGGAGGCTGAGCCTCAAAGGGAGTGGACTCGAGGTGATGTGCCAGTGAGGAGGCTGAGCCTTGAAAGAGGGTGAACACGAGGCGATGTGCCAACAAGGACGCTTTGTTCCGAAGGGAGTGGATTGAGGGGCCCCACATCGATTGGAGANAGGGGGGGGGGGGGTGGATTGTGAGATCTCACGTCGGTTGTAGAACGAACCTCTTTCTAGCAGACACATTTTAAAAATTTGAGGGGAAGCCCGAAAGGAAAAACTCAAAGAGGAGAATATCTGTTAGGGGTGATCTTGAGAACGTTAAACCAATAATAAAGTATTTAAAGGTTTATTAAAATGATAGGGATTAATTTTGATGGTCGAAAATAAGGAAAAAGAAACTTAGTTATTATTACATAATGTAGGGGTGTCTTTAGGGCTTCCTCTACCAGAACTATTATTGTTCATCACAATTGCTTCTATCATAACTACTTTAATGAAAAGAAAAAAAAGCATAATAATGTGTTTTTTTTTCATCATTTCAAATGCTAAATTATAAATTTGGATCATAAATTTTGAGAACATATAAAATACAAAATTAAAAGTTTCGAACACTTATTATACATATTTCAACGTATCTACACACTAAAGGTTAAAAGTTTAATAAGAGCGTTTAAAAGTTCAAAGATAGCATGAAGAAGTATAACTGTCCAAGCTCACCGCTAGCTGATATTATTCGCTTTGACCCATTACGTATCACCGTCGCTTCATGGTTTTTAAAACATGTCTGCTAGAGAGATATTTCGACACCCTTGCAAGGAACGTTCCGTTCATTTTCCTCTCCAACCTATGTGGAATCTCACAATCTACCCTTCTTCAGAGCCCAACGTCCTCGTTCGCACGCTGCCCTGTAATGCCTCCATTAGGTTTAATATATATATATATATATATATATATATATATATATATATATATATATATATATATATATATATATATATAATAAAATAAGGAAAAAAAAAAAAAGTGACGACCTCTCCTTTAATCTATTTGCCCCTTCCTTAAAATACCTCTCTCATTAGGTATTAGGTATCAATAGTTCCGCAAACAAAATAAAAGCAGAAAGAAAATATTTTCTAAGCAAACAAAACGGAAGCAAAAAGAAAATATTTTCTAGGAAGAAGAAAGGTATTTAATGGAGAGNATATAATAAAATAAGGAAAAAAAAAAAAAAGTGACGACCTCTCCTTTAATCTATTTGCCCCTTCCTTAAAATACCTCTCTCATTAGGTATTAGGTATCAATAGTTCCGCAAACAAAATAAAAGCAGAAAGAAAATATTTTCTAAGCAAACAAAACGGAAGCAAAAAGAAAATATTTTCTAGGAAGAAGAAAGGTATTTAATGGAGAGATGGTTAGACAGATCATAGAAGAGAGATGTCATTTAAAAAAGTTAGTAGTCAGAGTTACATTTTCCTTTCTTTTAACCATATTAATCTGTTGTAATTATTTAGATCTGAAATAGAAATTAGTAAATCTACCAAGAGAGTCAATTAAAATTTGCCAGATACTCTCACGTAAATTTAAATGTATAGATAGATAAGAAAAAGAAGAAGATTTGGAAAGCGGATTCAAATAAAGAAAAAAGAAAATACAGATAACAACTAGGAAATATTTGGAAGGAGAATTAATTAGATCCATTAAAAATATCAGAACATCAGAATCCATTAATAATATGACGAATATTATGAAGGAGACTATGGAAGAATATCAGAACACAAAGAAAGTAATCACTCCAAATAGAAAATAGAAAATGAAATCTTAATATAAATAGAATATAAAATCTAACTTTCATTGACTATAAATTGGTGACACCAGTTAGGCTAATTAGGTAAGTGGCCTTACTATAGGATAGGTTAAAGATTGTTTGAATTATGATGATGTATGAGTATGACGTGCTGTGATGTATGTTAAATGTACGTTATTTATGTTTCAATGCATGACGTACATGTTATATGTGATGCACTTAATGACTTCTATGATGAGTATGATGTATGCAAGACAATGTATTAACGTGATGATGTTTTCCACGTGAAACATGCCTTATGATGTGTGCCATATTGTATCATGTTGTAGATCGACATAGGACACAACCCTAAGAGTAAGAAAATGATATTAATGTAATATCCATGAGCACGTGTTATATAGTGTAACAAAGAGATGAGATTAGAGAGTTGTGTCGAAAGAGACGTATAATTGGATTTGGAGGGACCTCATACATATTGTATGTTCATAAGCATAGACCTACTTCCCCTAGATGATGAGTACGGACGCGCACTGAGCGTGAATGCACACAGATGAGGGTGTTCATGAGGCACATGACTCTATGGGGTTTTGCTAAACCTCCGGACGTCGCTACAGATTAGCTTGACCAGAGGGTCCAGGGGGTGTGCGAGCGCCCTGGGGATTTACACTCGCACGTGTGAGTTGTGTGCAGGGAAGTACTACACATCCAATTTGTCCGAGATTGGAGGCCACCCTTATGATATTTAGAGATAGATCCCTAAATCATGATTGCATGTGTTTGCATTTGTATAACCCCTATAGCGGGGTCACTTACTGAGTATTCTTTGAAATACTCAGGCCTTGTGCCACATCATTTTTCAGGTAACCCCTATAGCGGGGTCACTTACTGAGTATTCTTTGAAATACTGAGGCCTTGTGCCACATCATTTTTCAGGTAAGGGCAAGACACACTTGTATGGAGGACGGCGACATCACGAGCAAAGACTATGTCACGTGCATAGGGTAGACTCATATTTAAATTCCTAGTATTAATTTAGAAGGTTCTTTTGCAGTTGTATTTAAATTCCTAGTATTAATTTAGAAGGTTCTTTTGCAGTTGTTTTAAGCATTTTTCGAAGTTTAAGTTATAAATGATGTTTATGTAAGAGTTATATTTCCGCATTAGAGATGAGCATGAGACGTAGTAGCGTCTTTTAGGGTCGTTACAGTGACTGACTCTAATACCATTTGTAACAGCTAAAACCAACCACTAGCAAATATTGTTCTCTTTGGCACGTTATGTATCGTATTAGCCTCATAATTTTACAATGCGTCTATTAGGGAGAGTTTCCACACCCTTATGAGGAATGCTTCGTTTCCCTCTCCAACCAATGTGGGATCTCACAATCCATCTTTCTTGAGGGTCTTATGTCACTGGCACACCGCCCGATGTCTGGCTTTGATACCATTTGTAACAGACCAAGTCTACTGTTAGCAGATATTATCTGTTTTAGCCTGTTACGTATCATCGTTAGCCTCAAGGTTTTCAAACGTGTCTACTAGAGAGGGTGAAGTTTCCACACCCTTACAAGGAATATTTCATTCCTCCTATCTATAACCAATATGAGATCTCATAATCCACCCCCAAACATCCTTGCTTGCACACCGCCCGATGGCTCTGATACCATTGTAATAGCTCAATCCCTCGCTAGTAGATATTATCCACTTCAACCCATTACATATCCCCATCAGCCTCACGGTTTTAAAACGCATCTACTAAAGAGAGATTTCCACACTCTTATAAAAAATGATTAATTCGTTTCCCTCACCAACATAAGTGAAATATCACAAAAATAGTTGTCCGTCTAGCTCAGTTGGTAGAGCGCAAAGCTCTTAACCTCGTGGTCATGGATTCTCAAACCCCATAGTGGGTGGAAGATTTTGGACAACGATACGTAACAGCCAATAAACAAAGACTTTTAGATAAGTCTTTTAACTTTCTAATTAGGGTGTAATTAGAGTCATCCAACCCAAGTTACCAATTGTTAAAGACCATGAAGAGGAAGCTTAATAATTTAGGCATCTCCAAAAGGCATATTACTCCAATTTCTTCCCATCATAGACATTCTTATCCACTCGAATAAACTTTTTTTTAGTACACACGTTTACCTTAAGTAATCTACAAGGTAAAACTCTTATATAGTGATTTGTAATATATAAACTTGAATCGTAAATTTAAGCTATAGTTAAGATATATACTCTTAACTAAGAAGTATAAATTAATTTGAGCTAAGGTTAAGATATGTTCGACTTATCTACTTAACTAATAGCGTTTATCCATTGTTAAACAATATCCCATTATTAACATTCTCGATTTAGAAGAACAACGAATGTCGTAAGACAGTGTATATAAAGAATAATTTGGCTATCTTTTTCATCCCGACACTTAGAAAGAAGAAACAAAAGCTACCAATTCCCAAGGGCCTACAATGAGAAGAACATTGCAAGCCATTGTTTGTTTAGCTTTGGTCTTTATATTTTCGTCTCTTTCAACTTATTCTTTACCTTTGTCAACTCGAGGAAGATGGATAATTGATTCGAAAACAGGACGTCGAGTGAAGCTTGTATGTGTCAATTGGCCTGCTCATACCCAAAGCATGTTAATAGAAGGCCTAAACCATAGGCCACTAAAGGAACTTGTCGATGAGGCGATCAAGTTGAAGTTCAATTGTGTGCGTTTAACGTATGCAACTCATATGTTCACTCGTTATGCTAATAGGATAATTGAAGAGAATTTTGACCTTCTAGATTTGAAATCAGCCAAAGCTGGATTGGTTCAGTATAACCCGTTTGTATTGAACAAGACCATCGTTGAAGCTTTGAAGTTGTTGTTGATGTACTTGGAGAGAGTGGTTTAATGGTTATTGTTGACAACCATATTAGCTAACCTAGATGGTGTTGTTCTCTTGACGATGGTAATGGATTCTTTGGAGACCGTTATTTTGACCCTCAAGAATGGTTACAAGGTCTTCAATTAGTCGCTTGACGTTTTATCAACAAACCAACGGTACGTAACTTAAAAAGATTTTGTTCTTCATATTTTTTAAACTAAACCCTAGCATATGAATACTATAAGCTATAATAATATCTCATGGTTTATAGATGATAGCAATGAGCCTACGAAATGAGATACGAGGAACCAGAGAAAATGCAAATGATTGGAACAACTACGTAACTCAAGGAGTAACGATAGTTCACAATACAAATCCAGATATTTTAGTGATCGTTTTTGGATTAAATTTTGACAACGATCTTCGATGCTTAAAGGAGAAGCCATTGAACGTAACAAATTTAGACAATAAGTTAGTTTTCGAGGTACATTTGTATTCTTTTAGTGGAGATCCCGAGAGCAAATTTGTGCAACAACCACTGAACAATATTTGCGCAAATATCACCAATGGATTTGTAGACCATGCAGGGTTTGTAATGGACGGACCAAATCCATTTCCTTTGTTTGTTAGCGAATATGGGTACGATCAAAGAGAGAGCAACGACGCTGAAAACCGATTCATGAGTTGTTTCGCATCTCATCTTGCTCAAAAGGATTTGGATTGGGCACTATGAACTTGGCAAGGTAGCTATTATTATAGAGAAGGTCAAGCCGAACCTACAGAAGTATTTGGAGTTCTGAACTCCAATTGGACTCAAATTCAAAACCCTAATTTTAGCAAGAAGTTCCATCTCTTGCAGAGCATGTTACAAGGTACTTATATTCGATGATCGTTACCATTTTCTAAAGCCGCTTAACATATACTTAGCTTAACACTTTCATGGCATGCAGATCCGAACTCCAATGCATCGTTTTCTTATATTTTGTATCATCCGCAAAGTGGCCAATGTGCCCAAGCTTCGAATAACGACACTGAAATCTTTTTGAGCAATTGCTCCACCTCTAGTCGTTGGAGTCACGGTGATGGTGGCAATTCAATCAAGATGGCAACCACGGGTTTGTGTTTGAAGGCTAATGGAGAAGGCCTTGGAGTATCCCTTTCAAGTGATTGTCTGAGTCAACAGAGTGTTTGGAGAACTATTTCTAATACTAATCTTCATTTGGCCACGGTCACTCAAGATGGGAAGAACCTTTGTTTGCAGGTTGAAAGCTCGAGTTCTTCAAAAATTGTGACCAATCCTTGTATTTGCACGAATGGCGAGCCAAACTGCCTTCAAGACACTCAAAGTCAATGGTTCCAACTTGTTGCAACCAATTTTAATTGATGCGTAATCTTTTACTTTTACTATACTAAGTAAAAAGAAAATCTCTGTTTTTCATATGAATTTTAAGTTTTTAAGTTTTGGTCCAATTTAAGTGCCAACTAGAGTTAGGTAGAAAACGATCTGAAAATTGAAAAAAATGACGATTTCACAAATCGTTTATAGAAAATATGAAAATCATTAGAAAAATAATAACAGAGATGCCTTCGATGGGGCTATGTCGCTTCCGAGTTGCCCACGAAAAAAAAAAATCACAGAAATCAACAAAAATCTTCACACCCATTGAGTCTCGAATGCGGGATGGGTGTGAGGGGGCACGTGACGAGCATTTGAAGGTTGTTTTTTGACACGACCCAATTTCTAAGCTTGCCCGGAATACATATCGTGATTGGGGTTCACTCGATGGTGTAAAAATTTGGTCAAAATTTTCACGAATAAAAACAAATAAATTTGAAAATATAATATACAATATATTTACATTATATCAAAATATAATTAATAAATAAGTAGCTTTAAATATAAAAATAAAAAATGAATACAAAATTATTAAAACAATCAAGTGTTGGAGATGGTGGAGTATGACACTTGCTCTAAAGTCCGCTCGTGACCTCGACCAACTCTTTAGTTACTCTACAAACATAGAAAACATGGGATGAGTACAAACACTCAATATATAGCCTACATGTCCTTAAGGTATGCTAGAATACCACACTTATTCTTTGTCATGTTTCTCTCGTCCTATACTTAAGGTTTGGGTGGCACTACTTTACGAGATAAATGCACGACAAACTTTCTTATCTTGATTCATGACCTTAACGTAGCACATTAATTACATAAAAAGCAAAAGCTACCAAAATCTTATCTTGAGGTAGCATCTCGGGTACTTGAAAATCAAGAGCTAATTTAGAGCTCATCTTGATTTATGGTAGCCTCTTGATTGTTTGAAAACCAAGGGCTATCTTAAAGCTTATCTTGAATTAGGGTAGCCCTGTGATGGTTTGAAAATCAATAGCTATCTCAAAAGTCATCATCAACTAGCGTTTTGATTACTTGAAAATCAAGTGCTACCTTTGAGCTCAACATGAGAAAGGTAGTCTCCTGATTGCTTGAAAATCAAAAGTTAACCGTAGATCTTGTTTTGAAGTAGCATTCTGAATACATAATGTGATCATGATAGTTGATAAAAAGCCATAGAATGAGACCTATCATATTAAATTCACCCTTTGAATTATTTGTATCATGGGGTTAACCAAATACTTCCAATTCTACATAAACAAGGACTTACCTTTCAATCTAGCCAAATAAAGATCAATAACCTGAACAGAGATTGCTAAGGGTTATTTACATAACTCTATTCAATCAAAATTTTCCCAATAAGAGGAATGAGTTTCTGCTGCTATATAGTTCAGTAGCAAACAAATTACCATCGACTGACAGCTTAATGTTATGTTAAAGCGAACCACAAAGAATCCTTGTGCCCAAACTATGACTGACAGAAAGCAATGGCAAGACTTGCACTTCCAAAAGACAATATATATCCATCCAGAGAGGTACCGTTTAGACCCCAGGTTGTGTATGTACACGAAGCTGAGGGTCGGCCTGTATTTGCAGAAACAACAGATGTGAAATATTCCACACGTACGTACAATCCGATCTGCATCGCTCATACATGTTCAAAACGTCAGGCTGAATTCGAGTAACCAAAATCAGAGCAGTTCGGAAATGGCAGTCTATTTCGACGTTTGTAGAATGGAAACTTATAAGAGCATGCTATATCAATGAGTCATGTATCAAAATGTTCCTACTCATAGTAGTGCTACTAATACACGAATTATCTTTATCATTAGCAAGAACATAGTCAAGGAGTGCAAACAATTCAGAGTCTCTACGAGAGGAAATAGCTAAAAAATGAACAAATTTACAGTCTAAAACCAATGTAGGCAAGATGGAAAATAGTACTAAGAAAAGAGACTACATAATCTGTACATGCAATTTACTTGACCCAAAATAAAGCTCCAATAAATAATGCTAAAATGAAGAATCCGCAGCAATTTTGATGTACACAAGCATGAATTTAAGATGGATGCTGGAAGCTGTGACCCGGATGTGCTCACAATGCTTATCAATCCCAGTTATCGACTGCTAGGGCCGCCAAGATCGAAGTCCATAGTGTAGTCATATTCGATAGTTGGAATAACAGATGCAACAAATTTTAAGAACAAGAAAAGATACCTACAAAAAAAATGGAAGAAATAAATTAATAAGTAGAAGAGCTTGAGAAGCTTGGTCAGGAACTACCATAGCTGGTCTCCAAAACTAGATCTGCTGTTTTAAATAAAGTTTAACGTACTTACCTGTGAACTTCAGGTTCTACGCCTCGGGACATTAACACATCAATGATCTTTTTCATCACAGCCCCATGTCTGCAGGGATGTACAGACGCATGCTTTCCAGGTAGGTGGGGATGGTCCTCAATGGTCACCTGTATCCCAGAGATTGAATTTAAAACATAATTGGAAAATCAAGTTCCACATGACACTTTTGGATGAACAAATTTGTAGACAACAAAACAAATGCATGGGTCCTCCAGACTCCCCGATATGAGTTCAGCATACGACATCTAAAAGAGATTCTTGTTCGTCATCTTAAGCATGAAAATTATGTATTATCGTAACCACAAGGATCCAAATTCGACAATTCATAAAATATGAGAACTTGAACTTAAAATGACCATTCGGTTGATGAACCTAATCCAACCATACAATTGGTTATAGATTAGGCGTTGGGTGTTAGTTATCCTTTCGAACTCTCACTTCACCTAAAAAGTATCGTGAAAATATAATGTTTTAATTGCCGAGCCTTCCTTTCTGGATATGATGTGAGTTACTGTTGTTTACAGTCGTCGTCATTTTGATTTTTTAGCTGCAGAACTTGAGATAGGTTTCATAGGATAACGAAGATGAAGTTGAGGAATTTGTATAAAGAGGGCAAAGGCAAAGCTTAGTGCTAACAAAGAAGTTTTTACCTCTTGCTTTCCTTCTTCCTTTTGTGTGTGTTTGTTATGTTCAAGTTCTCAGATTTCATAGTCTCGAATTTGGACGTAAGAGCTAATTCTCGATTTTTAATGTTCTTTTACCTCTTTTCTTTGAACAGCGTGGCATAACAAAAGGTACAACAAATCAATCCTAAGCATACGGTTCAACTGAAAATAATATAGAATAAATGATGGACCTCATAACAGGATCAATCTATTGCAGATGGCACAACTACATCATTACATATTCACAATATACCGTTTTTCGTGCATGATCTTGACTAACATCTTCAAGTACAAGTTCTGGCTGTAAGAGCATCCTTGACTGAAATAGTACACAATGATTTAAATATGCGTGTGCTAATAGAAGTTGAGTAAACAAGCATTAAAAGAAGTTGCATAGTAATAGAAAAAAAAAAAAAAAAAAATTGCTGCCCATTGTAAAAAAGTTATATTCTATTGTTTACATAGCAAGAAAACTCTAAGAAATCGAAGCAGTGTCAGCAGTAGAGTTGATCATAGGAGCAGTACGGTATATCAATACTTCAATACCAAGAGACAGACACATAAATAATTAAGGAACAAGATAAAAGAATAAATCTGAAGAGATAAAGGAAGTCTGTTTATACAGAAGGTATCTTACAACATGGATTGTTGGTTGATATGCCATTCATTACTAGAAAAATAGACACCCAAACTTAAGATACTGTCCTTAATTCAAACGTCTTAGTAAATGAATGCATAGTGATTTGATGTATAAGATCCAAAGTTCCCCCAGAAACTAAGAATTGAAGAAGAATACAAACACAAACCTCGTCATATCCTGTAAGCCAAACGCGTGGTGTCTGATAATATTTATCATACCTGATATGAGAGAAAAATAGCATAATTGTCAAACTTTTAGTTAACTTCTTCTGACAGTCTAAAAAGCGTACTTATAGAACATAAACGAACCTCCTTATTTTAGATCACACAACACGACACAAGTTTTCCTCCCAAAAATACATGGTACCATACAATTAGCTATAACAAATATAATTTTAGTATATTCTTTTTCTATGGCTATTCCCTACGTGTATTAATAAAGTTCTCTCATATGCTATTGGTAAAACCTAATGAACTACAGTAATCATCAGGAAAAGTCTGATGGAAAGCTAAAACTTCTTTCGACAACAAGAATTCTCGAGTCCTTGATACTCGGTAGGTTTTAAATTTAATCTGAGATTTACCATAACCCCAAAGGACTTTATAGCCAGGACCACTCAGGTTGAAGCCAAGATCACTACCAGAATGCCTAATTTTGAAGATTTTAAGAGGACCACAAAGGTTAAGCCACAAACATTTACTTATATACCTAACCCTTGAGAGTTATCACAAATATGACAAGCTGTTATAACCAGAAAATCGAGAAGATTGGGACTCTAGAAGAACACTAAACGATGGAATTGGTTGCCCTTAAGATCCTAGGCCATAAATCTGCGCACTTCCTAATCCGTAAGAGTCAGGTGCATCTATGATAATTTTCTACTCGAGAAAAATGGCAAGGACTTGATTCCCTAAGTAATGCCCCAAATGCTCCAAATAATGAACCTAATAATTATTACCAAAATTCTTCATAATAACTACCTTTTCTACAAAAAGCAAACAGAAAGTAACCTGCATTTAGGCTGCTGAACTCATCCCCCCGCCCCCCTCCTCCTCCTCCTCCCAAGAAAAGATTCTTTGGATTACTATAGTCCTTGCAGTACTTCGGAGATTTGGGAGTAGAAAAATGTGGAGCAATTCATAGACAGGAATTTTTTCGGGAGAATCTCGAATTGTACTACAATTCAAGTTTCATATTGGGGTGTCCATTCCTAAGAAATTTTTAACCACCCTCTAGTGTTGCTTACTCCAATTGCATTTTTTTTTTTCATAACTTGCTTGTTTGGCTGGACACAAGGATTCTTTCCTACCAACCCATGAACTTTGATATATTTTTATTCAATACATTATACATTATTGTTTTTAAGAATTATATATATATGTATATAAAATTAAAAATAAAATATATATATATATATATATATATATATATATATAAAGCAAGAAGAACAACAGAAGAAGTCGCCTTACGTGATGCTGACATCATAAGTTCGTGTTCGTAGGATATTATCGTTGTCAGGTTCATGGGCAATTTGGTAGGTCAATGGCAGAGTGGCCTACAATGAAGAAGTAAATGTAAACATGAATACCTCATCAAAATACAACTGTGATGGATGTGAGCATAAGAATTTTTTTAATCCCAAATGGTTATTATGTGTATGATAAAAATGAACCAAGAACTTTCTTTATGAAAACAAGAAGATATTTTTCAAAATGAGATACCACAGAAAGGATCCAGATTATTGCCCCCATTCCATGCCTTGCAAAATAAGAGAGCATGGATTTTTAACTCAAACTTGCAACAGTTGAGTAAAGCTGAAACTTTTGTTTTTGTGTGGAGGGGGGTGTCTTTTATAAAGCTCAATACTTTCAAGTAGAGATGTCTATTTAACCACGGAGAATGGAAAAAGGAGGAGAGATTTCTTACTCTAAGCTAAACGGGAAGATTTTTTTTTTAAGTGTTAGAACAATATATTATATTTTTGCATATGAAATATTATTGAATTTATTAGAATGTTTTACATTTTTTTAATAGAAATTATATTGAAAAATGGAAATTATCCATTAAAAAGATCTTTTCAAATGAATAAATTAAAAAATGGAGAAAATTTTCCCCCGGAAAACCCGATCCCCGCAAAAATAAATGGAGAGTTTAACAGAAATGAGAATTGAAACTGGTGGTGGGGATAGTTCCCCGTCCCCACCCCGTGGACATCTCTACTTTCAAGCCACATATACTCATAAACTTGCAAATCATAAAATTTACGTACTGCATCAGTTCCAATAACGTTGTCAGTATCTTCAATATCAGCCAGGTCAGGAATATCCTCTTCATCTTCACCACCAAAATAGTTTGGAATTGACTTAACAACCTTGGGCCTGCTGATTTCAAGAGTTTCCAGGGAAGGCAAATTTTCCTCTTCATCACTTTTTTCTTCTGCATGAAAGAGCACATGTTATTTACCAAATGTAAATTCCTAGTTTCAAACTGAAAGATAAAGGTACCCTTTGGTTTCCCGTGCGTCGCCAGCCAGCCATCACCATCTTCATTATCAAGAAGAACTTCACCACCTGCAGCTTCATACTCCTCTTCTACAGAGGCAGCCCGACGCAGGCAAGGAACTGGAAACAAAGTGAACAATCATCCTTAGTTTCGATAATGGCTCAACAAAGTTGATGTCTATTACGCCAAGAATTACAATAAAACAATGACGTTAATGATGGTGCCGTTATACCATTTCTGGTAATCAAGAACTGCTTATCAGGAGGCAAGTAAGATTTCCTCTTGTTTATATCACCTGACTCCCTAAAATCATGAAGGAAAATGCATTTTAACACATAATAGACGAATTGAAAACACTCCCAAAACTTAAGGAATAAAATGAGTAGAGGAGGCAAGAAAATAAAAGGTACACTTTTACAAGTGAGCCACTAATATCAGTTTTCATGGGATTGTGGACAGACCCACATTGTCCTTGGCTGAAAAAGGGATAGGACGGAACGTAGTATACATTGGATAATCAAATTTTGGGTGAAAGACTGTCAGGAATAACGCCTCTCCACAATGGTATGATATTGTCTACTTTGAGCATAAGTTCTCATGGCTTTGCTTTGGGCTTTTCCAAAAGGCCTCATACCAATGGAGATGTATTCCTTACTTATAAACCCATGATCATTTCCTAAATTAGCCAATGTGGGACTCCCAACCAACAATCCTCAGCAACCACTGTCCTTCAAAGCTATGAAGAACCTGAAAGTAAGTCGACCAGAAGCTATTGTTTCTACTCTAATTTTGTCCCAATAGATATTATACTTCAAAACAAATCACCAACTTGCTTCTCAAAGAAGGTCGTAGAAATAATTTCAGAAACATAAGAAAAACCAATGATTTAATGTCCCTTATACGTACCCCTATTTACCCCTCTCCTCTTAAGCTCTCTGAAAAACTCCTGATTCAAAGGACATTAAGGTTTTTTCCGAACTATTCCAAAGCTCTACCATCCACTAAAACAGAGATAACTATACTTCTTCATCAAAGTCTACAATGAAAGGCTTACAGTCTAACACAGACCAATTGACCTTAATGTCCTTTGAACAACCATGAACGACCTCTATCCACTGTTTTCGAAAACAGAATCAACAAAATTGACAGGATTCAGAAAAGAGAATCGATATAAATTGGTGAGCATATAAAATCTTCCAACAATTTGGAACATCGCAGAATAACGAATCAACAAATTCGATCATCGAAATTGAGAGAAATCACATGAAAATACCAAGACCAGGTGGGACACTTGGAGACGAGATTATCACCGGCGATGATGAACTCAGAGACACTGAGAACGCCTTTCTCTTTGAAGGCGGAGACGGTTCGAGGCCCTGTGATCCTCTCAACAGTTCCTTTGAAGGCCTCGTGGAGCTTCTGCGACAAAGCCATGATCGCAAGCTCTCTGAAATTGATGAATTAAGATGAAAGATTCCGGAAATTGAACCAGAAATTTGGAAGCCCCAGCAGAATCTTGACTATGATCGAGCAGCGAAATTACCTTCAATGGGGAGAAGACTGAGAAGAGACGTAATGGTTGTTTTTAGATAAAAATGGTTTAAATTGGGAAGTCAATTTAAAAATACTAGATTTTAGATTAATTACAAATTTCAAGATTTTTTGTTTTGAAATCCCAATTTTTTATTTCAAAATAATTTGTTTTTTTAATAGATAATAAAAATAATAATAGCTAATTAGCTGCTTTTGCTCGGTGAATAAGAATTTTCTTCATTAATTCTATCCTCAACCGCCTGTTAAAACTTCAGACGCTAAACAATCCCGAACCTTCAAAGGAAAACCAACATTGATCATATATTTTTTTCCTTCGAATTACGACTGATTCGAACGAATTTCACTTCCCTCTTTGTGATTTTACTACAATTGAAGTTGTACAATCAGCTCGTGGCCTTTGATTTTGGTTTATCTCTGCCGTTTGCATTGTCATTGCTCGCTCAAAGTTGTTGTACGGTTTTGGGTTTTTTTTCTCCTTTTTTTGATTGATCACTTACTTTTTCATTTATCGTCGATTATTACGTGGTAACTACTTACATCGTTGAACTTGCTCGAGTATTATGTAGATCTTTACTTTAGGGAACAAGCTTTGTTGGAGACAAAACTAAGAAGATGCTCATGTGCTACTACAGCCGGTAAAAGCTATCGTTTGGTTCATTTCAACCAATCTAGTTCAATTAAAAGATTTCAATTTTATATCATTCGACCTCTAAAGTGAATGAATTTCTCGACCCTCTTTTAAAAAAAGTTTAAACTTTAGGATTTTTTTTTTTTTTTTTTTTTGAGTTTCACGGATGAAATGTTAAGAGAACGTAAAAATCTAAAAAAATATATTTAAAATAATAGTGAAAAAATAAAAGGAAGTCAAAGTCAATTTCAAAGGGATATTTTGGTCATTTCAACCCCTTAAAAGGAAAGAAGAAAAATGAATATATAGAGATAAATGTATAATTTCAGACCAGTTTCAAGAAGTAATTCGGAGGAAAAACTGATCAAAAGACAGAGCTCCAATTGAACCTCAAGAATGGTAAGTTACGAGTTCTTAGCCAACTTTGAAGTCATTTATTTCTTTTCATAGTTAACAAAATTGAATAAAGTTAGTTTTATTAGGAATCTAGGCGAAGGAACTAAGTTGAATCATGTTAATTAGAAAAAAGAAAATATATGGAGTCGAAGAAATTAAAAAAATTGCGAAAAACATTTGATTATGGAAAAAGCTACTAAATCGAGTGAAAAACGAATGCAGACTTGTTAGGTAAGATTCGAAGGGACGTGTGCATTGCACGAGCAAGGGGCACATGGTAATTGGACATTAATCATGAAAAAAAGAACCCGCTACTTCATTTTTACTTCGAACTCACACTCGTAGTGGTCGAAATTACTTGTGCGTGGAGGCGCATGGAGCACAGAGCATGTGTAGAGTGAGCTTTTGCCTGAACCATCTCGTGTTTGTCTGTTTTTTCACCTTATTCAATGCTAAACATAATTTAACTTAAATTAGGTCTTATCATAAAAATTTTAGAAAATTTAGAGTTCCTAACAAGTAGAAAAATAAGCGGTTGAAAGGCATGCACACCCAAGCAATCATTAAGCATTCTTTGAGTAATACCTTTAGGAATTGCTAGGACATGCTAGCATTCAAACATATCTTACCTTAGGTGGCTATAATATGCTTGATTAGAACTTCAGAAGCTTAATATAGATGAGAGCATGTGAACTTACTGTAATGCCCTCACTTGTGATAGTTAGGGCGTAACGCTAAAGACAGTTGGGGCGTAACCTTAAAGAAAAATTATTGAGTTGACTAGTGCTATGTAAAGACAGTTAGGGTGTAACCCTTGATTAGTGACGGTCTACTTAGTATAGAAGAATTGGCTTCATTCATTTAAGGTCTCTCCCACATTAGAGAGTGCTATTGTTAGAGCTCCATTTGTGATTGAAGGGGAGCTTGCTACGTACTATTTAGAGCTTGAAATGACATAAAATAAGGAGTTAGTTAGGTGTGACTGAGGAAGCTTTCAATTAGTGTTCACGGGTAGACACGTATGCAGAAATTAGGGAGACCATAAAGAGGTTACTAATAAGGAGACTTGATTCGTGCCTGTTATACCCACCAAGAGCCCGAGACTTGATGAGGGCACCCATGATGAATACACTAATCACATATTGATTTAGACAAACCAAGGATATTAGAATTCAACTAGCTAAGTTCACCTAGAACTCCAAGTAACTTTGATGGGTGACTAGGAGTGACGTTGTTAGTATGAGCTTGATAGGGTTAGTCGAAGAAATAAAATTGGCTACTGGACTAGATATAACACATAGCCTTGAAATCATTGAATACGGGGGAAAGGTGTTTGATCATTCGGTGACCTGGATGTAAACTATAACGACCCTCCTTCTCCATTTATATATAAGATCGTCACTGCGTGCATGCCTTGACTACTAAGTGTGAAGAATCCTTTAAAACATTTTACCGTAAATGTTGTCATGGACTTAAAGATTCGCAAAATTCATTTAAATAAATTTTTTAAAAAAGTAACGTCAATGAGATAGCAAACTGAAATAAAAAGAATTTAAAATAAATGCATACGATCTAATCTAAGGGCTACAAGTTAAATGCAAAATACAACTACCTCAACTTTATATCCATGAGCTTTGTAATAACTCAGTCATTTGTACATAGGTGCCTTACCTTTTTCATCCTCGACCAACTTCTAGTTACCTGAAGAACATAGAAAACGTGAAGTGAGTATAGAGACTCAATAAGTGACCTACTTGTAGGCTCTTAATCGCATCCTCAAGCCAAAGTACTATAACTTATTGAGTATCAATCGACTTAGTATATAAAACTCATCTTGGTTCATATCACATGTCAACCTGAAATTCTCCTAAAGTAGCCTTTAAATCACTCCCCATGAAAGATCGACATGGTCACATGGATGGTGCAACTTGATCATGACATCTTGCTAATAGTACCTACTGCAGGGCATCTCATCTAGGTGAGTGAAAATAGGAGGCACATCATGACGTTTTGTTCATGAAACATGGTGCAAGACATCCCACCTAAAAGAGGAATTAGGGCCTCGAGATAATGATCACCTTAGGGCATAGTACCTAGCAACTTAAAATTTCTTTTATTTATTTCTTTATTTTTGGGGTGGGTATGGTCTTGAACGACTCTAGGGTATGCTCTTGGTGCATTGTTCATTAATAACCCTAGATTTACTTGAAATTCATGTTATACCCTAAGGTAGCCTTAAGCATTCCTAGATCTATCTCATGCCATAAATTATTTGGTAAGGTGGTCTTAGAAAACGTACTCAAATGCTTAAAATTTTAAGTAATAGTCAATAGGAGTAATACATTAATTTTTCTACTGAAAATTTACTAGTTCTTTGATAGTGATGATTTAAGGCCAAGTATAATGGTTCAAATCATACGAGGTCATTAAGGTCATGAACAGTAAGTGTCACAGTATAGGGGTATTATGGTCATATACATCCCCAAATTTCATATATAACTTTAACGTATTAGAGTATTCTCAACTTTAAAATTGTATAGGCAGTAGTAGGTTATTTTAACGTTACTTGATACCCGAGCAAAATGCTCAGTTTGAGTCCTTAACTCATAGTTCTTACTCTTCTACTCACTGCAAAGAGAAAAGAAAAGCATAAGTGCTTAAGGTGCTTATGTTCTAAGAAAAATTTTTAAGTTGTTCTTTTTGCTTCTTTTATTTGTTTCGGTATATTTCGTTCGTGGGCCATATCCAACATTTTCCATTAGATATTTCGAAAGCAACTGGCTCCCTCTCTAGTGAGCTTCACGAGCGGTAGTGTGCGACGTTTCAATAGTTTTGGCTGTGAAACAATCGAGATCTAACGTGACATCCTGTTCCAAACACATTCGAGATTGAAGAAGTGGTCCAACCCAACCAATTGGAGTTAGATTCACAACAATTCCATCCAAGTTTGACCAAAGAGTTTGAGATTGGTTAAGGTTCAATTCTCTCTAGTTTTTCTTTGTTCAACAACTTTTTTTTGCCTAGTTCAATTGGTTCAATGCATTTCGTATCGGTTCAGGTTAAGTTCTCACCAATTCAACATCGATTATATTATTTTGTGTTGGTTCAGCTTGGTTGAGGTCCAAATCAACTTCGTTCAACCTGGTTAAGGTATGGGTCAATTTAGTGATTTTTCCTTGTGTTGAGTTGTTTAAAAGCTTTTCAAACCTTTCTCGTAGAATACATGAGTTACGATAGTTGAGGCTTGTGATATTGAACTCTGTTGAGAGTAAGCCTTTAAAACTTTTGGAATTGGTTAATCGTGGTAAGAGGTTTTATCGTTGAAATGTTATATGCTTGGTTAAAAGGAGATATATTATGCCCGGTAAAATCCTAATATGAAACACGATGTTAATCTAGTATAAATGTTAGCTATGCTAGAACATTATATAAAAAAAAAAAAATGGTGAATTCTAGCTGTGATTTAATGAGAACATTATTATATAAAAGGAACGATTATGATGATAATCATTCATTTAAAACTATGAGTCTTTTAGGGTCCCTACTTGTATTAAAGCATTCAGATAGGGACGGTATATAAAATTGAGACCATTAAAGTATGAAAGTGGTGCATATTCAATGAGGCCGAGGGATGATGAAAGTGATGTGAGCCTAGTGGGTTGTATGTGTACGAAACTAGGTACATTAAATTGATGTACATCCCAAACATAAAAAAGAGCTCGAGTCCAAGGCTATAGTTTTAGGTCCCACTAGGAATGAACTACATCATTCATGTTTAAATTTTTCAATTTCAAAAGTAAGGTCATTTATGAGACGTTTATCTACTCTAACCTTTTACAAACTTTTTATTTTCTAGGGCATCTTAAGTGACTAACCCCGTGCCTTACCTGATTGCTAAGTCGTGCGTTGACCAACTCTCTGAACCGCGACTTGCATATTGGCATTTCTTGTCAACTTCTTTTAGATATGAATTTGGCTCGACTCAGCATGGTACTTTTAGTCGACTCTCCTCGGCTCAGCTTAAAACCCTTTGTTTGGTTTGACTTCGTCCTACCATTTTGGAGCCATTTTTTTATTCATTTGTTTATGGCTGTTTAGGTAATTTAAAATATTTTGAGCCACCGAGAGGAGTAAAGAAATTTAATTCTTTAGATATTCTAATTATGATATCGTGAAATGCTTCCGTGGGTATAATGTGAACATAGTTACAAAGCATACATAGATCAATATACGGGAAGTGCATGCATCACAAAAATTTCATAAGCATATCATAAAACATAAAACATGGATAAACTCTGTGGTGACGACCTTTGATGAACTGCCCTGATGATTAGAAGGTGTCATGCACATCATTCATGCTACACAATGATGCACACATACAATGGCATGCATGAGGTCCTCTGTCCCGTCTTAGGTATAATTACATGGCTAGAGTTCATAACAACATTCGAAATTAATCGAATGTGGCCTAGTTTCATAAACAACCAAATTTCACTAACTTTCTCCAAAATAGACATCCTATTAGTGCTTATAGAAGAGAATTTATAGAAGAGTGTTGCCAACTTGTCAAGCTCGGGTGGTGTTGGTATACCTCCTTAAACCCGCTCTCAAGTGAAAGCATACGTCTCTAGGGATGCCTATTATCCTAATGCTGTAGTGGCAGGTACTTTGTTCGTTTGTTGACACCTTGCCCTAACATTTATCATTTAGGATATATTCATTTATTCATTTATGTACCATTTGTTAGTTAGAAAATGATTAAATTAGAATCACTAATATATGCATTGTCTGTTAGTATTCCAACACGGGATAACTTGGTAGTTAGTGATAGAGTGAAAGACAGATCAAGTATAAGTATCAGATCAGATTCTAGATAGTCAACAGGAGTGACTTCGGTTTGATACTAGGAATGGATTAGTTGGTTGAGAAAATAACTATTTTTGTCACCTTAACAGTAAGTAAGTATATATATATATATATATATATTTATTAGTGTATTACCAAAAACATTAATTTTCTTTTAAAAATGTTTAGGGGTTAAAATAAAATTTTTAAAAGTTCTTAACTTAAATTAAAATAAAATTAAAAATTTTAACAACTAAAGATAAAAAAGAGAGGTTATAGAGCAAAATAAAATAATTTTAAAGATTTAGGATTAAAATATTGGAACCAAATAATGATTAAACAAAAATATATTTTCATATAATTTGTTAATGTACGTCCTTTCCTTTCCTTTCCAGAGCACTTAATAATAATAATAATAATAAACACAGGTGTGATATTAATAATAATAATAATAATAATAATAATAATAATAATAAACACAGGTGTAATAATAATAATAATAATAATAATAATATTATTATTATTATTATTATTATATTAATAAATGTGATTATGATTTAATTTTCAATGTAAATATAAAATATAAAATAATTTGATCCAACTGATCTTAAAATATAAGCTAGAATAAGATTTTGTTTCCAAATTGTTGTAATTAAATAATCAAATATATAAAATTAATAATATATTTTTTAGGACAAAAAATCTGTGACAGTATGAACAATTATTACAAGTTCTAAAATAATAATAATTTTTAATGAAATTTCATATTGTCAATCATTATAATTTATTGTATTAAAAGAATACAAATTAAAGCATTTCATTATTAGAGCTTCTAAAGTACCTTCTTTTGAGCCTTTTATTTAAAATAATAATAATAATTTTCCAATTTTAAATCTAAAATTAGATCCACTTGATTTGATTTTTATAATATATGATGATGTCAGATCATATATGATTTTTCTTAAATTAAATAATTCAAGACAAAATCATAATAATTTTTTTAATTTAAATTTTTTATTTGAAATTCAAGATTCACGTGAATTATATTATAAGCCTTTATGTTATAAATTTTTTTTTTTTTTTTTAAATTATAGATTACATATGTTTGTTCATTGATTAATAATCGGGATTTATATTAACATAGTAACTACAACTATTTTATGGTTTATAAATACAACATCAAACACATATTGAACTATATTTCAAAAATACTGAAAACATGAAATATACAAGTCTGCTTAGTGGGTTTATACGCACAAGTGTGAACCTATTAAGAGACTTGTACGGGTACCACTCAAGGCAGACTATGGGGCTAACGCAAGTTCACGCTACCAAAAACCAATGAAAAGAAAGAAACACATATAATATCATAGTGTATACATCTGTATGTAATATACTGGAGAAGTAATCGATGCTCGTGTGAGATACAACATATATGAGGTCCTACTTTAAAAATCATCGTTTAACATAATGATGTACATAGTACTTCCATACCTTTCGTGTGAGATACAACATGTACAATGTAAATTAGATAAGAGGTTGGAAAATTCTTAATCGCGATATCCGTAGACAACGTTTCTTCTCGGTGGGTCAGATGCATGGTGAGCTCTTTTTTTGTTTGTTTGACCTCCAATCGACTATTTTCCATCCTGATTTCGATACTAACTATAACTTAACTTGAAATAAGACTTATAAGAGTAATTTCAAGCTCCCAACAAGCAGATAAGCTAGCTCATGAAGACACGGGTCATCCATGCAAGTAGCCATTCAGACTTAATAATTGTAGGAATCACTAGAATGCGCTAGCATGCGAGCATATCTTGCCTTAGGTAGATAGATTATGCATGACTTTAGAAGGAAAAATTTGGATAAGTGTATAGTGTCTGTTATAAAAAATTACAAAAATACCTCTACAATGAGAATTTGAGATTCATACTAATTTATTCCTTTCTACTCTGCTAGAAAGGAGGATGGGATATTATGATATGCGCTTTGGATTATTTGATGGATGTTTTCTTCTCCTTGATTGCAAGAGAACCAAGTTAAGATTAAGGTGCTAGAGCTAGAGCAATTTTTACGTTAACCTAGGTTAATACATTTTCAATAGATCGAGGACTCTAGAATCGTAAGCGACAATCAAAGGCTTGGACTTGAGTGCTCCTACAAGTTGAATTAACCCCGAGGTGCTCGTCTTGAGTATCCTGGAAATATGAGGTAAGAAATAAACAAACTTGACGCCCCTAAGAACCTAGTAAACCTCCAAGACACAAACAACTAAGAATGCTTAACAGGCCTAATATTAGTGTGAACGGTGTTACCAGAGTCTTCGCCTTCTATCTCCTACAGTGTGCCCTTAGTGCTAGAAACACCCTGCCTAGTGTCACGATTATGTTTGTGCCCTTTGTTTCGCACATGTCATAGGCCATATATGTAGACTTTTATGAGACAATACGTGAATGCTATGCGATGCGATTGTTATGCTCTGTTTGATGAACTGATATGCTTTATGATATGTTGTGTTATAATATGTAATGTTGCTGACATGCTTGGAATTGTTATTATGACTGTTATGATACATGATATGATATGTGCATTGTAATGACCCTAAATTTTACCTATTTAAAATAAGGTTATTACTATACCTTGAAATGCGAAATATACATTAAATGGGCCCTGTTCATAAATGCGACTTACACTCTCCTTTTATTAACTCGTGAAAGAGAAAATGATTACAAGGGAAAGAAGGGAAAAGAACATTATTGAAATAAAGGAAAAGGAATAGAATGTCTTATACTACCTTATGGTTTATTATGCAAATACAATTCAACCTATACTAACCTATACTAATGTTGCAAACCGAGTTCAACCTAGACTATGAAATGGANCATGGTCTCGAGTTCCGATGCCGTCGTCAGCCGTATATGAATGTCTTGCCTTAACCTGAAAAATGTAATAGCACAAAGCTTGAGTATTTCTTAAATACTCAGTAAGTGACCCCCTATCGGGGTTATGCAACAATCACACGCAATGAAATGATGGGACCTATCGTTTCGTTTCGTTTTCGCTACGGTGCTTNTGAATGTCTTGCCTTAACCTGAAAAATGTAATAGCACAAAGCTTGAGTATTTCTTAAATACTCAGTAAGTGACCCCCTATCGAGATTATGCAACAATCACATGCAATGAAATGATGGGACCTATCTTTCGTTTTGTTTCGTTTCGTTTCCCCTACGGTGCTTTCCTAACGGGTAATTGTGGACATGTACCATATACTCTACACACAGCCCATACGTGCAAGTATGGGCTCACCAGCTAGTTCGCACACCACTGGGCCACTTTCCTTATCCAGTGGGCATACTCTGGGAGCCCCTTATGCTGGGACCAGTTAAAACTAATAACCGTCACGGCAGCGCTATGCAAAGCATAACGATTGTTGTCCTGCCATTGGATGTATGCATCCGTACCCTCGTGATGGGATATGGGTATCCCCTCAAATGCATGAACACACAATATGCATGAAGTCCCCACTAGTCCTACATTTATCATTAATGAACATAACCCCTCGACACGTTTCATGCTTACATGTCATTCTCATTTTCATTTCTTTACGTATCATACATATTCCTAACGGGGTTATGTTTCCATGCAGTTTACCGTATTTCATGTCATACAATTCATGCTGTTTACATTCAAATGTTCCATACAATCATGTCATAATCATTCAAGAATAATATATCGTCACATGCATAACATATCGCATCAAACTAAGCAGCATACATAGCATACATTCACGTTCACATGATTACGTACTTAAGCACAACCAACTAGCATACAATTTAATGACACGTGCGAATTCACGGGCACGTGCCAACAAACAGCAATTAACACGTAACCTACGATGGGTGAGCCACTTACCTGGTTAGCTTAAGTCGTTGTCACGTATATATCCTTAATAAAAGTTCGATTCCGTCCTTTGAAATTCAAGTCAACCTATGTGAGCCTATGACATCAGTTTCAAGTTTGAACTCTATCAAATTATTTCTCTAGTTTACGTGTTAAAATTCTGATATTTCCTATTAGACAAAATTTAATGAAGTTTCATGCCCTCTAATATTTAGTGTTTTATTTTTAAATTCTGATAAACACATCTTCCCTCCTCACTCTTTGTAATCATTTTACTTCTGTAAATAGATTTTGGTAAACCTTTTCAATTCTGTAAATAAGATGTTCCTCTAATTCTATATTTATTTTGTAAACAGATATTTGGTTGGTTAATTTTAATCGATTGTTTGGCTACTATGTTACCGATTTATGGATCTGCCAACTAAAATTTTATTGATTCTAGCCTTATTTCCTATAACTTCGGATGCTAACAAAAAAAATCTAATTAATTGAATATGGGATCTTATTATTACATGATCTAGTAAAATATGAAGGAAGATTTGATCCTAAATTGAATATGAGATCTTATTATTACATGATCTAGTAAAATTTGAAGGAAGATTTGATCCTAAATTGATTTCTTATAACCATAACTATAAAGGAAAAAGGAAATATAGATAGGATTTTACCGTAATAACGGACAAAAATCTTTCCAGTAGATCTGCATCGTATGCTTGTTGAAACACCATTCTACTTTTTCCCAAATCTGACATTTTTTTATGTTTATTTTTGGATGAACTGTGATATGGTGGGGTTGAGGAAAAGGATACTGTTGGGACTAGAGGTAAGTGGAGAGAGGTGGGTAAATTTTATTTTTATTTTTATTTTTAAATAATCCTTTTTAGTTATTTAATTATGAATTATTATTATTTTTATTATTTTGATATATATATTTGTTTTGTAAATGAGAACGTGTTACCTAACGGGTCCATATAAATTTATGACAAGAATACAAAATATCTAAATGTCACTCTTGTTCATCCGGTCCATCACATTGTACTTTAAAATATGCTTTAGAGGTCATGGTTAATGATGTCTCTCCTGAGTTGTTTTTGAAAATAACTAAAATACTATTAACAATGAATAAAACAATGGACATCCCAATATAACTATAATATGTTTCTATCGATCTGATCCATGAGAGTAGTTGACAATTGAACCAAACACAAAATTCTCATATTTACAAAATGGATTCATTTTCAACACTTGCATTGTCTCTCCTAATGTCATTGTTCTTCGCTATCCTATTTACTACCATCAACGGATCAATCTTCCAAAATTCAAAAGTTACCGTAAACTTAACAAATGTTTTAAAAAGTCACAATTAACTCATCGTTCACTACAAATCTGGCGATGATGACTTGGGAGTCCACCAGCTACCACTTTTTGTTAGCTACGCTTTCAGTTTTCGACCAAACTTCTGGGGCACATCACAGTTTTATTGTAGCTTCCAATGGCCTAACTCGTCGCATTACTTTGATATCTACAAGGATGATAGAGATAGAACTAGATGCAACAATACAATGTGTTTTTGGCTTGTGGGAGAAAAAGGTACCTGTATGTTCAACTATAAAGCCAAATTGTATAATATTTGCTACGTATGGCCGCCTAAATGAATATAAAGAACTGATATATCCATGAATTGAAAGGTTGATTATGATATTATAATAAATCGATATGCATACTTATTTTTTTTTTCTTTAAAATTTGATATCATGTTTTAGTTTTAATGAATTATAATATTAAGATTACTTTTTTTATTAATTTCTTCCGATTTGATTAAAATTATTTGAAGATGTCTCCGCAATGTGGTAGAGATAAGCTGAGTTTAAGTCCCTCTCGTTGGCTTAGCTCAAGTAGTCTTCAATTATCTTCTAGAATTGTTATTCTTTGAGAAATGAGCATGCACTCGAACACCAACTCTTAAAGAAAAAAAAGTACAATAAGATGTTTTTCAACAAAAAAAAAAAAAAATAATAATAAATAATAATAATAGATATAATTACGCTCGGTTATTGAAAATTTCCTATCATTTTTTCAAACATAAACCAAACTCAATTATGGTAATAATACAAAACGAAAGTGACCCTATTATAGCGCTATTTGCTGGTTTTTCAAAGAAGCAGCCTATTATGACTCTCTCAACTACAGAAACAAAGTTTGTAGTAGCAGCATGCTCGTGCCAAGCAATTTAGTTAAGAAAGATGCTTGAAATTCTTTATCATTATCTATTTTGATAATTTGTCAACGGTCAAGATGTCTAAAAATTCAGTGTTGCATGGAGGGAGTAAGCACATCAATGTTCGATTTCATTTCTTGCGTGATTTATGTAAAGAAGGTACTATTGAACTCAATTTTTGTCAAAGTGATGAACAAATCATAGACCTACTCACACAAAGCCCTTGAAACAACCATTGTTCGAGAAACATAGAAGAAAGATATCAAAGTGCAGAATCCAAGATATGGTTCAAGAAGATGAAGTGAGGTCCTAAACTTATTTCTAAAAAATTCAATTCACGGGAGGGTGTTGAAGGGTTACTTGCCTATAAATGTATAGGTACATGTATCTACAAGTACATGGAGGTTCATTCGTTTATGTTTAATTAGGTACGAGGTTTTGATTTATACATGAATCATATTTAAATAAGTACATGATCTTTGGATCATGAATGGTATCGGAGAATTTCACATATTACCTATCTATACATATGTTGACATTGGTGGAAAATGTAGAAAAATATTTTAGCATCTTTCTCGTAATAAAACGATCTCTTTTCCCAAAAGTTCCACCAAATTTATCTGCTGTCATCAACCCGAGACAAAGCTATGATACGAGGCAGTCTTGTTATAATAATAACTATACAATGTTTACGACAATAGTAGAAGACCTCTTCAGTTATACAACTCTTAGGCATCGTATTCTTGGAGGAATGCACATGTTTTTTAATATTTTTCTCTCCGTTATAATTTTATTAGTTATAGGGAGTATGTATACTATATAGTATACATATTCAATTATTTCTTGAATCTAGATAAATTCTCGTGTGTATGGTCGAGTTTGTTTGATTTATTTTTATATGGATTAATGAATTATTTTGAATGATGTCAAATCAATATTCAAAACAATTGAAATGAATTATTTTGATTGGTTACTAAATTCATTTATTATATTTCTATCTTTAAAGGGAGAGAAGAAAATAAATTAAAAAGTAAAGAGATTACATTTAATCAATAGAAAAAAGTAGGCAAATGGACAATAACTTGACTCGTGATTAGAGATAAAATTTGATAGAACCTAAAAGTAGTGGGAAAATAATCCATTTTTACTTACCTTTAATAAGTGTTATGATTCGATCCGAATATCGTTAAAAATATATTCTTTTATACGTTTAAGAAATTATAAAATATCTGTACAATATGAAACACGAGTGTACATGAATTAGGTTAGGCTGGAGAAATCTTTTAGATCAATTCAAAATTTTAGGTTAGTTAAGTTTGTGATTTGAGCAACCCGAACATAGTTCTCAACTCGACCAAACCCAACTCAAAAATAAAGGGTTGGATTCAATTGTCGGATTTTGTTTGTAATTATTTAAAAATATCATAGACAATACATATCAATTTAATAACTAAAATCTCATAAACCTCAAATATCAAATATTCAAGAGTAATAATGTATCACTGACATCAATTACAAATGTCAAATATTCTCGATTTTTAAGTTGACTCAATCAAAATAAAGTGTCCGAATTAGTCAGATTATTAGGTTAAAATTGTTCTTTCCGTTTAGATGTCAAAAGTATAAAGACTAAATTGACATAACCCGACAAATTTAAGGTCAAACCCAAAAAACGATAACTATAAAGAGAAACGATGATGAGCAATAAAAGAAAAAGGCGTAGAACATTGGGTAGAGCTACACTTAAATCAATCAATATCATCACACAACCAATGAGTGAACACATTACCTTACATTTTTGTTAAAACATTGAATCAATTCAATGAAAACAAAGAAATGGGTATTGGTTTAGGCCTATGGATGAGCTAACCAAACTCTTTAGCCACACAATAATTCATTTTTTCATGTTTTTTTTTTTTCCTTTTAGCCAAACCTACCATATACCTTTAGACCCATTCTACTTTTTCTAGTTTCTTTGTGATTAAAAATAAATAAATTAAATAATCTTTTTTTTTTTTCATGTATTTATTTGAAATAAGAAAAAAAAAATGACAANATCTTTAAAAAAAAAAAAAAAAAAAAAAAAAGATTATGAATGTGAGGGGGAGAATCTAGAAAATATATTTAATATATTTTTATAATATTATAAAAATATAATAAACTTATTGATAGAAATGTGCTAACCTAATTGATTGAGACGTTGTATTCAATAGTAGCAGAGTTAAATTATAAGTTTAGTCTCTTAATTTTTAGATTTCTATTTATTTGGTTTAGAAATTTCGAGGTACTCTACTCTTTCTTATGTGCCATGAGTGTTGGAGATGGTGCTCGTGATGATTCATGTGTAGCTAGTGGAGTTGAAGTTGTATACTCTAATGCTATCGTTTTGGTTTACTACTCTTGAACGCAAATGTGAGTGAATCGGTTGAGTTTCACGGACCCTCATATTTTGAGTCACTGTTTGTCGAGTCGAGAATAATGGTATTTAGTAAGTTCTTGACTTTTAATTTTGTGTCAAATAAATTTGTTTTCCACCTTCTGATAAGCATGGAACTTGAAATGGATAAAAATTTAATAGGTCAAGTCATTCCGTTCAATCTTGTCTCTACTTGGATCAAGGTCTCTTATGTTCAACGTCACATCCCAATTCTCATCTTGGTTTCCAATTGACATGGCCTTCATGTTATGATGTCATCTTAAGTTATGGGTTGTCATCATCCATCATAGCTCACTCGACTTTTCCATCAAGAATGAGTCCAAGTGTCATTCATAACATTGGGACATCCCGAATATCCATCTATACGGGTTCTATCAAGGTATTGGACCCTCTCATGTCCATGCCATATTATTTACGGACTTTGTACCAGATAGTGGACACATGGGTTATGACACATCCGAGCCGTTCAAAACTGTCCTTTAAAAACTCATTTCAAAAGAAGTTGTCCAAGACACTCATCTCTCAATGCTCGCTCTCACTGAGACTAACACATGTGCCACAAGGTAACTCGCTTAGGCCACATGGCCTAGGGATGGGGGAGAGCTAATACCATGCCTCCCTTAAGTCCCTTTAGGTACATTTTGAGACATTTTCAATATGGCAGGTGTGGATATGATTTTGGAAAACAGTCATACAATGTCGCGGAACATTTGTCTTGTATTCGATTGACACCAAATTCTGCGAGCTTTCATAGTTCATATGTAAGAACTTAACTCCAAAACCCGGACTTTTGAGGTTAAGGTCTAGAGCCCTACTTGACTCTTCAACAAGTCTATCTTTGACACTCTTATCTACAAGTTGTCTCTATCTTGCTTATGTCTCGTCTTTTCTTCAATGTCCACTTTATATGGTGTGTTTGATGATGCCCCATCCTCCTCAGTCGCATTATGACACTTATCTATCTTAGCCCTCGTGTGGCCAGATGGATGCCACTTGAGAATCGCTGCTTTGCTTGCCTCAATATGAGGGGCACAACCTACTCTCTTCATAGTATGATTGTGACACCCTATGGCCCCTATACCTGTCGTGTTTTATGATTGTATGACATGTACTATGTTATGTATATGCTATGATATATGTTATGTTGCGTACAAGTTATGCTATGATATCAGATATATTATGAAAGGATTATGTTATTCCATGGAACCATGTTATGCTATCGATGTTATTTGTTGCATGAATCTTCATGTACCACGTCATGTAAACTATGTTAATAAGTATGCCCTATGCTTATGAGATATTTAAAAACTATATATTGTTAACAATTAATCGTTAACAATATGACAATAATTAAGTAGGTATGTCTCATAAGAATGCTATATCAAGAAAAGAATGGAAATGTAACAAGCATCATGAATATTTGTCATGTTTTAATGTTACGGGACTTCACACCTTTTCCATGACACATGCATCAGGATACTTCTCCATTATGTTTAGTACAGACGTGTGCCTTACGATATTTATGTTTGCCATGATATTATGCAAGTCCTTTCTCTCTGTGGCGTACGATAGCATGAGCATTCGCTAGCCCGACGAATCAGGCCTAAGAATATGTATACGAGCGCTAGTAGGTCCATTTGGGCATGTGTGCATCGTTGTATGGAAGTACTATATATACAACCCTACTCAAACTTGAAAGTAGAGTCCAAGGTCATGCCATGATATTTTTACGAAAAGATAGGTACCACCTTGATTGCTTGTTTTTGCATTTCCTGACCCAACAGTGGAGATACTTACTGAGTATTTTTAAATACTCAAGCCACGTGCTACTTAATTCTAGGTAAAGGTAAGACACTCCAATACGAATGATGATACCGTTGTGAAGGCCATGGTCATGCCATGATATTTGCTCATTTTCTCCCCACAAAGTTGTAGGATCAAGTCTCATCAAACGACTTTAAGGGTGGAGAGAGAATTTTATAAATTACAGAAGAGGTTCGAATTCTTACCCGATAATTCATTTCTTCAAATTCCCCCAACACAGATCTTATCAACCTTCGACTCCTTCACCCAACATATTTAACCTAAAAAAAAAAAACTAATGGTATAAGTTTAGGTCTAAATGGGTTCTTCACATCTAGCCATGTGTTCCACGTTAGTTGGAGAGAAGAACGAAACATTCTTTATAAGGTGCGAAAATCTCTCCCTAGTAGACGCGTTTTAAAAACTGGAGGGGAAATCCGAAAATGAAAACACAAAGAGGACAATATCTACGAGAAGTGGGGTTAGGCTATTACAAACAATGTTTCAAACTTTGGTTCATTTGAAAAAAATTGTTCCTAATCTTCTTCTACCGCTGTCGTTTCAAGAATTAACTCTTGAGGCCGACCCATTTGATTTTGCCTACTCTTTTTAACCACACCTAACATCCGTTTCTACTTAATATTAGTTAGTCGACTTATCTTTCACTCATAACTTATATAAATGGCCAAACTCAATCACTCAATCACTAAACTTAAACCAAATCAAGGTACTAAAATATCAATCTAATCGATATTGATTAATTTAGTTGATGCATTATTGATTAGAGAGAGGTTTGAAACGTAAATAAATAAAGAGAAAGCACATGAATAATGTATAGATTGTCAAAGGAATGGTGGATTTGATTTGTATGTGGGAAAGTGGACAAAAGATATTTGGGAGACTAAGATACATAATGCGAGTGAACACACTCTTGAAGAAGTCCAAACAACATAAAGAAATCAATGAGATTATCATTATAATGGCTGAGGTCACTTCCCACTAATTTATTTGTGCAAATAAAAAGTGTTCTTTGTGACATGTTGGTTGGGTAACCTTTTTAATATGTATATACATCTTTTAAAATATTGTTATTTTCTTTAATCATTTTCTAAATATTATAAAAAAAAAATAAAAAACAAGCAAATTTCATGTGGAATAAAATTGTTATTATATACTTTTTCATGTGGCACATGAAGTTAAGAACATTTAATAATCTTAAAAAAGATTCATGAACTTGAATGTTCGTGTAAACATGGTAAAAACATAATTAAAATAAGAAAGAAAACTTCTTCCATCAAAATTTAAAGATGAAAGGCTACTAATCTACTTTAATAATGGAACCATGACGTAAGTACGTAACACTCTCTAGTATGACTTTATTCCATAGTCTCTTCAGCTGGTGTCATCATCTGTATATAAGGTCGTTGTCTTTCCCGAAAAAAAAAATAATAGACATAGGATGAGTACTAAAAAATACTCAATAAGTGATCCCATTGAGGTCGAAAAATGCAAACAAATGCCACATTTTCATGACTAGTGGGCCCTATTTTCCATGATTGTTTCTTAAGCTCTACTTTTTTTATGGGTAAAGTTGGATGCATAGTATTTCTCTACACATGATTATCGCATGCACTTGTGAACCTAATAAGAGGGCTCGTATACACACCCCTAAGTCAACTTATTTTTGTATAATGATGCTTGAGTAAAGGAGGAACACATGAATAGAATTGACGAAAAAAAAATATTATTATGGAATAAAGAGAAGAAAAATGGGAGATATAGAATTGATTAAACTATCTTTTATTGTCGGTATAATTCAAGCAACCGAATAATATTGACAATCTGACCACGTAACTTGGTTTTTAAGAATAAGAATTATAGAAGATAGACTATAGACAAAGAATTGAATTTTGAAATATCATAGGTCAAGAAAGCAAAGAATACTCCAACCTAAAATAATTCCATCAAATTCTTTCAAATAATCGTTTATATTTTTTTTTTTTTCAGAAAACAATAGTAATAATAGAAAATGAGATCTTTAATGATATATATATACATACTACATGAAGTCTAACACATGGACTCCTGTAAAATGTAGAAAATTGAACTTGAAATTAATGTCATGATTTGACATAGATTGACTTCGATACAGAGGACAAAATCAAACTTTCACCAATTATAAATTGGTGAGATCCGTGTAAGCTAATTAAGTAAGTGACCTTACTATGGAATATGCTAGAAATGATATGAGTTACAATTTATGATTGTTTGAGATGACGTACGATGATACATACGATATTTATGACGTATGAACTGTTTCGTGTGATGTCGTAAGCTAGTTATATGATGATGTATGTGTTGTTTTGTGTAATGTCGTACACTAGTTATATGATGATGTATGATGATGTATGAGTTATGATGTATGAGCTCTAATGTATGAGCTATGATGATGTATGATAACGTATGTGTGTTATAGGATGATGTATGATGTATGATGTACTTGATGTACTCGATGCACTTGATGGCTTTACGATAACTATGATGTCTTGCATGACATTTACCTTAATATGATAATATTTTCCTAATTAAGCATGTTGTATGATGATGAATGACATATTGCATCAGGTCGATATTTCGACCTAGGATACAACCCTAGGAGTATGAAAATGATATTAATATAAATATCTAACGAGCATGTGTTACTAAACGTAATAAAGAGATGAGACTAAGGTTCTGTCAGAAAAGATGTTAAGATGAGAATTAGAAGGACCTCATGCATATTGTGTGTACATAAGCATAGGGATATTTCCCTTTATGATGAATGCGGAAGCGCATAGTATGATGATGAGTGTGTTCATGGGGACCATGACACTAGGGGTTTCGTTGACCTCCGAACGTCGCTATAGACAGCTAGCTTGACCAGAGAGGGTCCAAGGGGTGTGCAAGCCGTCTTAAGATTCATACTCGTATGTGTGGGTCGTGTGTAGGGAAGTACTACACATCCATAGTAGTCCAGACTGGACGCCACCCTTAGTATGAGATAAGATAGAGATAGGTCCCTAGAGCATAATTGCATGTGATTGCATTTTAGCATGACTCCTATAGTGGGTTCACAAACTGAGTATTCTTCAAAATACTCAAGTCGTGTGCCACATCATTTTTCAGGTAAAGGCAAGACACCCATGTATGGATGACGGTGACATTGCGAGCAGAGACCATGGCACGTGCATAGGGTAAACTCATATTTAAATTTATATTCTTAGGTTAGAATAGGTTATTTTGCCTTTCATTGATTTAAATTATTTTGTACTTGTTTTTATTTTCTTTAAATTTTAGTATTTCACATTAAACACGCAAGACCATGACTATGTTTTCCACTGATATAAGATGTTTTAAATGTTTTAAACATACTCAGAGTTGCTAGTGAAAATATAACTCTTAAAAGAAAACTTCATCTAGTATAAATGTCGAAAATATTTAAACATCATCGCTTAGGAAAACACAGTCACCGTCTTACGTGTTTAAATACGAAATACTGAAATTTAGAGAAAATAAAAACAAATACAAAATAATTTAAAACGATGAAATGCAAAACAACATATTCTAACCTACGAATAGGAATTTAAATATTAGTCTACCCTATGTACGTGCTACAGTCTCTGCTTGCGATGCTGCCGTCATCCATACATGGGAGCCTTGCCTTTACCAAAAAAAGAAAAGTGATGTGGCACACGGCATGAGTATCTCGAAGACTACTCAGGGAGTGACTCCACTATAGGAGTCATGCTAATGCAAACACATGCAATCATGCTCTTGGGAAATATCTCTATCTCATCTAGGGGTGGCCTCCAGTCTCGGACTACTATGGATGTGTAGTACTTCCCTACGCCTGACCCACACATGCGAGTGTGAATCACTAGGGGGCTCGCACACCCCTTGGACCCTCTCTGGTCAAACTACTATGTAGCAACGTCTGGAGGTCAATGGAACCCCTAGTGTCATGCTCCCCATGAACACCCTCATCATCATACTATGTGCGTCCACACTCATCATCTCTAGAGGAAGTATCCCTATGCTTATGAACATACAACATGGATGAGGTCCCACTAATTTCCATCTTATCATCTCTTCCGACACAACCCTCTAGTCTTATCTCTTTGTTACATTAAATAACACATTCTCATTAGATATCTATATTAATATCATTTTTATGCCAATAGGATTTTGTCCTAGATCGATCTATCGACATGATGCAATATGGCATACATCATCATATACTAGTATACGACATCATATAATACAGCTCATATATCATCATATACTAGTATACGGCATCATACGATACAACTCATGCATCATCATAGCTCATACATCATAAATTGTAACTCATACAATTTTTAGTCTATCCTATAGTAAAGCCACTCACTTGGTTGACCTTAGCCAAATTTCTAGATCCAAATTTGCTTGCTTTCATCCTTCGAATTCATTCTACATCATAGCTCATACATCATAAATTGTAACTCATACAATTTTTAGTCTATCCTATAGTAAAGCCACTCACTTGGTTGACCTTAGCCAAATTTCTAGATCCAAATTTGCTTGCTTTCATCCTTCGAATTCATTCTACATCATAGCTCATACATCATAAATTGTAACTCATACAATTTCTAGTCTATCCTATAGTAAAGCCACTCACTTGGTTGACCTTAGCCAAATTTCTAGATCCAAATTTGCTTGCTTTCATCCTTCGAATTCGTTCTTACGAGTTTTCACCTATTTTAAATATAAACTTAATTGACTTAATAAAAAAAATCAAATTTCATGTTTTCATTATTTTTATATTATGTTTGGTAATAAAACTTAAATTAAAAAAATAGTCAATATTATATTAGGTTTGATTTTTTTTTTCTTCATAAGGTAACTTTTGATACGAGATGAGAGATGTATTTTAGGAAAGATGAAAAGAGAGGTGGTCAATTGTTATTTATTTATTTTTACCGTTGTTAGAAGTACAATTTTCTTTACCGTATTATTCTTATTTTATTTAACTTTTTTACGGTTGTTAGAAGAACAATTTCCAAACGTGAGGAACGTTGTACGTTCCCTCCCGTTGGCCAATTATAAAGCCCCCTTTTGCCAATACCTTCTCTTCTTCTCCACTCCATTTTGTCACATTTCTTTTCACCTTTTTTTTCTTTAAAAAAAATAATAATAATTTAATGGCAACCTTTACTTTACTCCTTTAATTTTTCCCCCAAAATCAAATCACATCTTTAAAAATTCACACAAAATAATTAGCCATAGAGATCTTAACTATCTTAGGCAAGTGGGGGACAAAAGAAAAAGTTGGTTTACTAAAGAAAATCAATATTCCACAATATCTTTTTTCCCTTTCTATTCATTATTTTTTAAATTAACCTAAACATATAATTCTCCGACCCAAATAAAAGTTATTCTTAATTCGAGTAGACCATGTGTGAGAATCCCACATTGGTTGCACAGGAGAACGAAACACCCTGATATGAACCACGACCGAGGAATTTTCATACCTCAAGGTCTAATTACAAGGACGAGAGCCAAGAAGCTATAACAAACCTTGTAAGGGTGTGAAAACCTTCCCCTCGCAAACGTGTTTTAAAGCCTTGAGGGAAATCTCGAAAGGAAAAACCTAGAGAAGACAGTATCTGCTAGCGGTGGACTTGGACCGTTACAAATGGTATCTCAGAGCCAAACGCCGGACAGTGTGCCAGCAAGGAGGCTGTTCCTTGAAGAAGGGTGAATTTGGTGGGGGTCCCACATCGATTGGATAAAGGAACGAGTGTCAGCGAGGACACTGGCCCCGAAGGGGGGTGGATTGTGAGAATTCCACATTGATTGAGGAATAGAACGAAACACCCTTTATAAGGGTGTGGAAACCTTTCCCTCGCGTTTTAAAGCTTTGAGAGGAAGTTCAGAGAGGAAGTTTAGAGAGGACAATATCTGCTAATGGCGGACTTGGGACGTTACAAATGATATTAGAACCAGACACTGGACGATGTGCCAGCGACGAGGTTGTTCCTCGAAGAAGGGTGAATTTGGTGGGGGTCCCACATCGATTGGATAAAGGAACGAGTGTCAGCGAGGACACTGGCCCCGAAGGGGGGTGGATTGTGAGAATTCCACATTGATTGAGGAATAGAACGAAACACCCTTTATAAGGGTATGAAAACCTTTCACTCGCAGATGACTTTTAAAGCCTTGAGAGTAAGTCCGAAAGGGAAAGCCCAAAGAAGACAATATCTGCTAGCGTCGGGGGTGGATAGTGAGAATTCCACATTGATTGAGGAGGAGAACGAAACATCCTTTACAAGGGTATGAAAATTTTTCCCTCAAGGACGTGTTTTAAAACCTTGAGGAGAAGCTCAAGAGGGAAAGCCCAAGGAAGACAATATCTTCTAGCGGTAGATTTAGACCATTCCACCATGCCATGAATCAAGTCAAATGAAAATGTACAAAATATTCTCAATTCAATTATTCGAGTAGTATCATTTGTTTTATAAACGTTAATCGAGTATATAATCATTATTGGTTGTTTTTTGGTAAGGTATTAAATTAGCATTTTCCATGAGGAATCTTTATGGGAAAAAGAAAAGAAAGGGAAATAAAGTTGAGAAAATAAAGGAAAAGTAAAAAGAATATCTGCATATGAACGAAAATAAAGAATGTATAATGGTTGGCTTTAGAGTCAATTTCTCCTCAAAGTTTCTCCAAAATGCAAGGCATCTCCACAAACCTTATGCCATTCTATTGTGGCTTTCTCTACCAAAAATCTTCATTTTCAATCCAACATCTTACATTTCAAACTATTAAACTATCCTTGTGCCCCATTTCTAGAGTTGACATGACTTGAAAAGTTTCGTGTCAAGTTCGGTGTATTCGGTATCTTTTGAAAATGGAGCTAACGTGCATGAATAGGAGCAATCCCAAGGATAGGATAGCTATGAATAGCTTAAGTTAATTGAGAGTTATTACCTATACCAACAACGTGTATCTTTGTAATGAACCGATTTTTTCTACTATAATAAAGTTTCTACTACATGCATGACGTGATTAATGCGTGTGGAAAACATCCCTTTAAAATATTTCATAAAGGTGCCATGAACTTGTTATTCAAAACAAAAACTTTTAAACATTGTAATCATAAGTAGCTTATGATTAGCAAAGCGGGAGATAAATGTCATAAAGTAAATTAAATAAACAAGCTCTTGAACTAACCTAAGGGCTATTGAAAAGACATGAATGAGGCTACCCTAACATTGGCTCCATGATCTTCATCGTGACATCGTCATCTATATATGGGTGTCTTATCTTTACCTAAAAAATAAAATTAGCACGTAACTTAAGTATTTTAATAAATACTCAATAAGTAATTTCAACGTTGGGGCCGAGAATCACAAACACATGCGATATGGTGGGATTTATCATTTTAAAAACAATATGACATGACATTAGGCGGTTTTTTAGTTTGGGTAAGGTTGGATGAGTAGTACTTCTCTACACACTATCCACGCACACGCACATGGACTCACTAGGATGACTCACGTACCCCATAAGCTTGGCTCGTCGGGCTAACACTTGCTAATGAGTTGTCGGACACTACAGAGAAAAATGGCCCACATAATGGAGAATTATCCCGATGCATATGACACACAAAAATGCATGAGGTCTCCATAACTTAAAATCAAGACATAAATTTACGATGCAAGACAAACTTCCATTCATTTATAACATAATGAATCTATGAATATGCATACGTAATTCCTGTCACGTCTTTCTAAAGTTCGAGAAAATCGTTATAAACTTTCTAAAGTTCGTGAACTAAATCAAACCTAATTAAGAGCATCGAAATAAAAAAGTATACGTAAAATGTAAAGGTGTAGGCAATATTTGTGTTATATAATATAACCATGTGAAGAATATGGTAAATTTCCAACTTTTTAATATGATTTTTTATATATACAAAATTAGTATAATTTGTGANAGGGTAAAAGTGTTATTCCATATAATTATTAGAATAAAAAAAACATAAAATCACAAATTATACTAATTTTGTATATATAAAAAATCATATTAAAAAGTTGGAAATTTACCATATTCTTCACATGGTTATATTATATAACTAAACAAGATTAAAAATGAATATAATAATTTATTTTTGAGTTATAATTGTTGTTATTGGTAATTTAAAATAAGGGGAAATGGGTAAGCATCCAATGTGGCTTTTGTGTACAACTTTAACCAACATGATTATGGGACTTTAAAACCATATTCATTAATGATTGGCGAGCAATTCCAATGCCCATCTTCATGTACTCCAGGTATTTACTTCCTTCACCTTCTTAATTACACTTTTTAATTAACTCTAAATTAATTAATTAAATACTCCTAAATCTTCCAAATTTTTTAATTCTAAAGGCATTTTTTTTTTTTTTTTTTTTTTTTTTTTTAAAAAACCCTTTGACCAAAAAGCCCCCATCACCTTTGTATAAAATCTAGTCAGAGAATACCGAAAGAGACTATCAATGAGTTAAAATGTATCGTTTTCATTCGAATGTAATCTCAATTTATTCATGTATTTATTTATTTGGTCGGGTATATAAATAATATTTTAATAAAATAACTTACCTAAAGAAGAAAAAAAGTATATAAATATATATATATATATATATATATATAAGTTGTCCAAGCAAGCAAGCAAGCTCCACAAGCTTCTTCACTGTAATTCCCTCTTTTTTTTCTTTTTTCTTTTTTCTTTTGGGCAGAGAGAATAATACAAAAAGCAGAATTTAANAAAAAAAAAAAAAAAAAAAAAAAAAAAAAAAAAAAAAAAAACTCAAGCGGGAAAAATGGTATGAGGATAATCGGAGTGCCATTGGAGGTCGTCGTGATCTCCGGAGAAGTGCCATGACGACGACGACGAAGACGACGAGGAATAATCAAAATCCAACAAGAACCCATCGTTGATTCCTCGTACAACAAGATCCGGCAGATCAAACCATGTCTCTTCTTCCTCACACGACGTCGTTTCCGAGGGACTTGATTCGGTGGGGTTTGGCTGGTGTTTGAGGGCGGCGGCTTGTGCGGCGGCGGCCTGAATGTCCTTGGCGGAAAGGGAGGCTGGGCGGGGGAGTTGGTGTTTGATTTGAGGGAAATTGAGGAAGGCGCGGTGGCCTTTGATGGCGAGTGCAGCCACGTCGTGTGCACGCGCTGCCATCTCGGCCGTGGGGTATGTTCCGAGCCATATTCTTGATTTCTTCCTTGGCTCTCTTATTTCCGACACCCATTTCCCCCATGCTCTCAGGCGAACTCCTCTGAATTTGGGGGTTGATTCTTCGGTTAAGGTCCTCCGCCTTTTCCGGCAGGTTACGGCGGAGGAAACGGCGGCGGAATGGTGGGAGGTTGTGGTCATTTTGAAGATGTGGAGTGGAGGGATTTGTTTGTTGTTTAGGGAGAGGGACAGTGAGTGTGTGTGTGTTGTTGTTGTTGTGTTGGTCTTTTATGTTTATTTTTTTAATTTTAAATATAATTTTTGTAATTATGATGTGGAATATTTTATTTATTTTTAAAATTTTAAATTGTGGTGGGGTATAATGGTGCATATGAATATAGAAGAGTAGAGGACAGCTCAGCAGCTGGGTTTGTTTGCCATGTGGGCACTACTTGTCATAATATATAATACATTTACAAATAAGCTTATTCCCTTATTATTTGGATTCCCTTTCATTTCACTTTTTTACCTCCATCATTGTCCTCCAAATTCTCATTATTTACCACGTAACACTTACAAATTTTATAATTAATGTTTCCTTCTCCTCCTCAATTGAGGTAAGATTTCACAATTCACTTCTCTTCAAGGTCTAGCGTCCTCATTAGCACTCGTTCTCCTCTCTAATCGATGTGAGATCTCACAATTCACTCACCTTTGGAGTCTAGCGTCCTCGCCGTCACTTGTTCCTCTCTCTAATTGATGTGGGATCTCACAATCCACCACCTTCAAGTCCCAACTTCCTCGCTACCACTCTATGTCCACCCCATTGGGACTCAACGTCCTTGTTGGTACACTGCTTGATGCTTGGAGCTTAGGGTTCTCGCTCTCGCAATTTCAAATCTATAGCAATCATCATTACAAAAGTTACAGATTTTTTTTTTAATTTGTATTCAACCATCTTTAAAAGAGATCTATTTAACTGCAGGGTCAGGGCATCGAAGAGATCTGCCTTGAATGAAGTGAAGAATTTTTGTTAGAATAGAAAACAAGAAGAGGAAGTGGAGAGATATTTTTACCCGTTTGCTAAATGGGGTTGGAGACAGAGATTATATTCCCCATCTTCGTATCTATCTCTAACCCCACAAAATTTTCTTACCATTCTAACCCGCTCACTAAATATGTAGAATACTACATTATAATATTAAAATAACCAGTTAACGAAACGATCATTTTCCTCTTGTCAATTGTATGATCTTAACTCCAACGAGCCTTGAAAAAGAAAACTAGATCTAAAAAATAACTAAATGCATATTGAAAATCGATGTCCCATTAGAATTTTTATTGATTAATTTATGGTTAATGTGAGACGTCGGAAGAAAAAAAAACAAAGAATATAAAAACCTCTCCATAAATTTTAATTTTTTTTTTTTTTTTTTTGAAGAAAACTCAGAACAATTACCTTCAATTACATCAATCGTGGTGGCAATTCTTCCAAATAGAAAAAAAAAAATTAAGTAGAGGTGGAAATAAAAAAAAAACAGTAAAACATTCTTTGTGCCAAGTCAGCTAGAAAGTATTTTTGGTCTGTCAATTTTGACTGTTTCCATGCTTGACATATTCATGTTTTACACAAATGATAGATAAAAAGTTAAAAGATGATGATGACATGGCATAACCTGACAAAAATAAAAAGTAAGCCAAGTAAATACAGTAAATATCATACTTGCCCAATCATCATGCACTTACTTTTAAATTTTTTAATCATACCCTTAAAAAAAAAAGTTTCGATAGAATCCATTAACATTTTACTTAAAAATACTCTTAAATTTTGAGAACAATTTCTAACGAAACCTTTAATTTTTTAAAATAAAGTTTAAAAATATCTTTACCGTTAATATTACGTTTAAAAAATATCCATAAATTTTCAAAGATAACACGATAATTTATAATGGTAATTTTTTTTTAATTATTAAGGGACTTAATACTATTTTTAAATTTCATGGGTAATTTTTAAAATCTTTTAAAAAGTTAGAAGATATTAATAAAAAAAATTTAAAATTCAAGGGTATTTTTAAACGAACTACTAATTATTTCCATCGAAAACATATAATAAGGGTATTTTTTAAATTTAAGGGTATTATTGAAAATTTAAAAAGTTTAGGGGTATCTTTAAGACAAAGTGATAAGATAAGGAATTACTACAAGGAGAGTAAGATTCGGATTACCTTGTTGATCGAATATCTCAAGGCAAGAACATTGTTTGAGATTCGAATCACTCCACAAGCAAGATTGATCATGTCAAGCTTTAATGATTCTACATGCAACCTAAACTACATCGAATTGCAAAAAACCTTAGTCATTGGTAAAGGAAACACAAATGTTCATTTTACTGTAATTTCCAAGTCTATTTACAAATACAACATACTCGGCTTTAAAATAGTCTCAAAATGAAACTATTAAAGACGGTCATAATTAACCATTATGTAATTGTAATCTAACGAAAATAATAAGTTTTAAAATACATTAATAAAATACAATAACTCTAAATTGTAATCCACCCAAAATTTATAACATGAAACTTCATTCTTTTTCAACGTGACATGAATTGAAATATCTTTTGATAATTTCAATAATATGTTCTTCACATCTTCATTGAAGTATATTGTATGATTGATGTTTCTCGTTTCATATCACAAAATTTACGTGTATTTTTATTAATTTAGCTTATGTATATTCTAATTTTTTTTTTAATAATAATTGATTTCAATTATGGTTTGAATGTAATACTCAAACCAATTTCAATACTCATATGAAAATTCGAATAAAAGTGTAATCTTTTAAGGACGTAGGCCATATTGCATTGTTTTAAAAATTTAATACAAAATAATAATTAATGAAATGGTTTATTCAACCAATCCCATGGTTATTTATTTTAGATATTACTAAAAAGAAACAAAAATATCATTTTCTGAATTATTAGAAGNAAAAAAAAAAAAAAAAAAAAAAAAAAAAAAAAAAAAAAAAAAAAAAAAAAAAAATCATTTTGTTTAATCCTATAATTTAAAACTAACGGAAACCCAAATTAATATCATTCAATAAAATAAATAAAATAAAAGGAAGACCACTGACCTCCTCAAATGTTATCTAGTTTCACCAAAACTAAATTTGAACGGGTTTGTTTTTTTTATAAGAAGGAACTCTAAATATATCTGTCAAAGGAAGGGAGCAGTGAGGAGAGTTATTTTAGTTATTACTATTTATTTAATATTATTATTGTTTTTACCGTGGTTACAGTATTTTTTACTAAGAAATTAAAATTAATTTAATTATTTGAAAGTAATTAATTTAGATGAAAATAAAGAATGAATAAATAACCATGAAATCATATGAATGGAGGATCCAAAGCTTTGTTGATATGTCCTCTTCAATTTCACTATTTATGTCCCAACTTGTCTCTGCCACATCCCTGTCCCTCACTTTTTCTCGTTTTATTTTATTTTTTAAATCTTAATATTAAATTATTATAAATAAATAAAAATTACCCTTCCCTTAAATAAAACTTCAATCAATAAACTTTTAACATTTTTATTTTAATTTTGTTATATAAATTAATTATACGTGTCGTATTAATTTATATAATATTTAACATAATGCTATATGCCTATCGATGACAAGTTTGACATCAACATAAAACTGCATGCATCGACATTTTCATTATATATTATTAAATGTAACAAAAATAAATAATACGCTAATTTTTTTTTTTTAAATATGAATGAATATTTATTAATTAAAACGACGATGTTTAAAAAAATAGTTAAAATATATAATTATAGGAAGTGTTGTTGATATTATTGAAGAACAAAAAATGGAGACAAACAAAAAGAAACAAAAAAGAGTAATATAATTGAAAGAGAAGACGTGAGAAAGAGGCAAATCCGGCGGGGGAACAAGTTTGTGTGAGCCGCTGGCCGCCGATTAGTGTTTGTGTATTTTGTGAAAAAGACAACTTCAAACAACCAGGCACTTTTTTTTTNTTTTTTTTTTTTTTTTTTTTTTTTTTTTTTTTTTTCCAACTATTTATATATTATTATAACTTACAAGTTCCGAATAAACGAGGGTTATATAAATAAATTTGGATAACGAGATCAATTCTAAGAATATAATGGGCTAAAAGTTACTATCTATACTAACAATGTGCACCTTTTGGGTCGTTAGGCTAGTACTTGCTAACATGCTCTTGTCGAACATCGCAGAAGAAAAGAGCCCGCATAACATCATGACAAACATAAATGTCTAATGAGGAAGTGTTCTAATGCACGTGACACACAAATATGCATGAGGTTCCTATAACATAATAAGTCTATGAATTACGCATACGTAATTTTTATACATTCTTTCATACAGAGCAACGTCTATGGAGGTTTATGCATAATAGATTATAGATTTCTTAACAGTTCTATACAACATGACATGATAACATTGTAGCATAACTTTTAAACATGACGTAACTTATTATAACATAACATAGTATAAAATGACATAATATAGCACAACATAACATATCATTCATATATATGATATGTACAGGGGATACGAGGCATAAGTCATCATATATAATACAATTCGTCCATTCAAGAATTAACTCGAAATTTTAAGTTGATCTAAAAGATTTTCCCGATCTAATCTATATATACACTTACAATCAATCCACTTGCATTAAACAAGGTTCGAAATTTTTTTTAGTAGCAAAAATTAAAAATAATAATGAGAGTAATATTGGCAACGAGAAGAAAAAAAAGGGCAAAATGATGTTTTTAACCTCTAGAATTCTCTTATTGGATCATATTGTAATAATTACTCGAATATTCCTTTTGTTGAATCTTTGAGTCCACTCATTTTATGTTGGAAGTTTATAGATTTTTGTTTTAATACACAAATAGGAAACTACTCTAAGGATCATACTTTCCTAATTAAACAAACATGTAACGATTTGACATTTCGATCTTAAAAGAATTTTTTGTTGGTTTAAACGTTGAAGAAGGTATTTAAAAAGTACATAAGGTAAAATATTTTTGAAGAAAGTAAATAAAATGTTAAGAAAAGAATGAAGACACACCGTTGTTGGAGTAAAAATATGCAAATACGTATAACATTCCATATGATTGAAGAGATCTATGATTGGCCTTGGATCCACTAGACGAGTTTATTCTCAAGTATAATTAAAACGATAGTACTTCTCTATACACAACTTATACACATGCACATGGATCTACTGGACAAGAACAATAGGCATAACTATGAGCTAATGCACGCTGATGTAGTTGATATTGGTGGAAAATAAATGAAAGAAAATACAATATAATAAATGTTTGTGCCTATAAAATGAATGATCGGAGAAGAAATCCTGACTACATAAGCATACAATATGCATAGGAGCCCATTATTCAACTCATCATTTACTGCATGCTCATGCAACCGAAATTGGCGAAAAAGAAAGGAAAGCAAAGAATATATATAGTAACTGCACGTGTCCAAAGATTGAAGAAGTAATCCATGACTACACGAACATATAACATACATGGGTCCCACTATACAATTCATCATTTAGTGATATGGTGCAATAATAAACACATACATGCTTATCACTAGTAACCATATATGTACGTGATCATATATGTTCATACATTCTATGTATCATTGGATTGGACCTAGCCGACTTAGTTGAACTAGTTTTAGTCCTATTGAACTAAGCTTCTATTTTTCAATAGATATTATCTTCTTTACCTTTTAATAAAAAATGAATGATCGGAGAACTAAGCTTCCCGTTTTAAAACCTAAAGAAGATAATATCTACTTTATATCAATTGAGTTACATTATATTAAGTTATACTACTTATGTAAATACCTTTCTAATACAATATCAAAAAAACCAATTAATTTCAACATGATCATAATTTAAATGGTCATGAAATTGCACGATCGGCGATATCAGTGGTTCAAATGCTCTATACTACACGTTCTCGAACTCATTTTTATTTCATATGAAGGAGATAGCAGCTAGGCTTGATGAAGCATACATGAAAAAAGGGGAAAGATAAGAAATTACACGCTTGTTGCAGCAACAAAGCATGAGTGGAGAAGAAGACATTCCTCCGTTTTACCTGGCTCTTCTGCAGAACTCATCACAAACTTGAACATCATCACAGTTCATCAGACAAACAAGTTTACTCATTCCTGCATATAACCCAACATTTCAATCATATGTTTATTCGAGTAAAAAAGACTATATTACAAAAAAATTATTATCAAACAAGAGAATGATATATCGAACCGAGAGAAGTGACGAGCAAGATAGTAAGGATCATGAGAATGAAATGTCATAGTATTTTTTTTTTCTTCTGATGTGGGTTTGAAATAGTATATACATAACATACTTTTACATTTTTAATTCAAAAGTGTATAGAACAATAACCAATAATGTTTGAGTTCCAAAACTATTGTCACGACCCAATATTTTACTGAGTTGTGACTCAAAAGACAATGTGTATGCAAAGAAAAAGTTGAGAAGGTGTAAAGGCGAAATCATTTATTCTTATAACCGAAAGTTTCAATACAAAGATTCAAACAAATGAAAGTTCCAAAAGAACAAAAATGTGAAAAATCTAAATGCAAAAGAAAAGACTGGTCTGACGCCCCGGGACATGCATTCCTCTTTGACAATTCGCCCCTCTGATCACGCCCTACCTCGACCCAACGCCTCACGTACTTGAAGAAAAAAAAAAGATAGCAAGAATGAGTATAAAATTATACCCGTTAGGCCTCCTACTTGTAGGCTCTCATCGCATCCTAAGCTTAACAGTCAACACGGATTTCTCGTTGGCTCTAGGACGTCTAGTTCTAATCTTAGACCCTTAGGGGTTTTCCCTTGGGAGTTCTATTATTCTCCGTCCTCTCGTTTGGTACCTAGGGGTTCCTTATGCTAAGTTGGACTGACTGGTATCTCTCTACGAGGCGCTACCTTTACATGGCTAACTGAGACCACATGGTATCTTGCCTTGGCGTGTGTTGAATACCTCCTAAGCTCATAATAGTCCCCCTGGGCGGCGCAATCCAACCCATTCCCATGCAGCTAATAGGCTATACTACGTGGGGACACATTTCCCATGCGAAACGGCTAGGAGAAGTAAGCTGATCAAGACCTCTGGTCCTCCCACGAAACTATAGACACCGTTCAGGCAGCTAGCAGCCTATGAACATCCCTAAGGCACTACGTTTACCGTAGTGATTTGCTAAACTCCTAGGGGAGGGATCGATTTAGGCTCAATGGCTAGCCACTGTAATCTTGGATCCCTAGGCTTATTCCTAAAACGTTTCCTAAACATTACATCGTCTCCTAAACATTTCCAAAAGGAAGCAAGCATCAAGAATCACATACATTATACAATTTATGCAAAGACAGGAAATTATGTTCAACGGGGTGATAACATCCATCAACACTCGGAACGCAGAGTTCACAATTCTCCATCCTTCTCTCAGCATGCATAAACAATTACACACAAAGCGGAAGCATAAAACATGTTTAAATTGTCATAGATCATGTACTTTGCAACTTAAACTAATAACATAGGAAAGTCTAATCAACTAAGGAAACTAATCTAGCATGCATGCATAACAAGTTGATTCCTTCTTTCTAAGTTCTATATGGTGACCTACCTAGTTGACACATGCCCTTTCGCTAGCGTCTCTGTGCTCGTAAGGTGTCCAAAAACACTGATTATCCTTGATTTAGTCCCTATTCACATAAAAATATTATTAAAATAGGAATTGGGACAAACAGAAGGTAATCGGACAAAAAATGAGACTCCCACGTGCCCTCATGCGCTGACCACACGCCAGCCACATGCGGGAAAGGACACCAGTCGTAGGCTGCACGCGCGACGGCTACGCACGGACTGCTTCACGTAGTCGTGGGTTTGGTTGGTTCGGCCAGCGGTCCGGTTTGCTGCGGTTCAGCCTGGTTTCTACTGGTGACACGCGTCGTCGTTCTGCTGGAGCTACGTCGTTCCAGCCGATGCTCGACACGTGTCACCGCTTGCCGAGTCGCGCTTTGCTGCGTCGCCTCTCCTTCTTTTTTTCTTCTCTCTCTTCTGCAATCTGTAGTCCTTTTTCGATCTGCAGTTTTCCAATTTTCATATCTTTTGATCTTGAGCTTGGATTGATATGGTTCCTTCGGAAAAGTTCTAGATCATGTTGAGGGCTACATCCTGATATTTTTTTTTGTTGTGATTTTAGCCTCAACAATAAATGATTCCCTGATTTCTATCAAGTTTCTTCACGAAGTCAGCTTCCCTAGATGAACGTATTCAAACATTAGGTCTTGATTTGTAAAGATTTGTCTTGGATCTGGAAAACATTCAAGAATTCACCTCGGTTCTCGACGAAGTCTCGGCGGCGGCTCCTTCTCCCAAACCCTCTTCTAGTCTTCCCTTTCTTTTTGGTGACCCCTATTAGGGTTCCACTTGGACCCCTATTGTAGATGGAGGGGAAAAATGACATATTTGCCCCTTGGTGGGCTTGGGCCGATTTTATTTATTTATTTTTTATTTAGGTGTTACAAGCTCTCCCCACCTTAGGGACTTTCGTCCCCAAAAGTTGGAATCCCTTGGAAGAGTTCGGGATGGGCCTTCTTCACGTCTTCTTCTCATTCGCAGGTTGTCTCCTCTTCACGGCGGTTACCCCATGAGACCTTCAGCAAGGAGATGACTTTTTTACGCAATCGCCTGGTGTCTCGAGCTAGAATTCTGCTAGGCTTTTCCTCATAAGACAGATCTTCTCAAAGGGGAAGCGTGTCGAGCTCAATCACATGGGTAAGGTTTGGAGTGTACTTTCGCAACATGGACACGTGGAACACGTTGTGTACGATAGCAAGGTTCGGCGGTAGGGCCATCTTGTAGGCTGCAGCCCCACTCACTCTAGAATTTTGAAGGAGCCTATGAACCTTAAGCTTAATTTTTTCCTCTTCCCGAACCTCAACACTCCTCTCATACCTTCAGGATGACATGGTCACCCACCTCAAATTTGAGGTCCCTTCTATGCAAATCTACATAGCTCTTCTGACGGGTCTGCGCGGTGAATATTCTCTGTTTGATTTCTGGACTGCTGCATTGGTGACCTGAACTAACTCTGGTCCTAGTAGTTGCTGCATGCCTACCTCCTTCCAGAACACTGGTGTTCGACACCTACGCCCATACAACGCCATCAAAGACAAGTGCTCGTTCTAGCACCTATAGAAATCTATGCCACAGACTTGCAATATATCTTTTAGGATCTGATTTAGTCTTTCGGTCTATCCATCCGTTTGAGGGTGGAACGCTATACTGAATCTCAATTGGGTTCCTAATGCTTTCTAGAGACTTTTCCAAAACTGAGAGGTGAACCTGGTGTCCCGATCTGAGACTATGGACACTGGCACCTTGTGCAGGCGTATTATCTCCCTGATATATAACGGAGCCCACCAATCCACTCGATATGTAGACTTTCTTGGAATGAAGTGACCTATCTTGGTTAGTCGATCCACAACCACCTAGATTACATTGTATCCCTGTGTAGTCTTGGGCAAACCTGAGATGAAGTCCATACAAACTGCTTCCCATTTCCATTGAGGAACATTCAAGGGCTTAGCAATCCTACTGGACGTTGTCTCGGGGCCTTTACATGCTGGCAAGTTAGACATCGACTTACAAAATCTGCTACGTCCTTCTTCATTCTTGGCCACCAGTAACATCCTTTCAGATCCTAATACATCTTCGCACTTCCAGGGTGGAACATATAAGATGTATAATGGGCTTCAGTCATGATATCTTTCAAGATGATATGAATTCAATTGCTGACCCTTTGCATGTACCCGAAGGACCGATTACAAGAAGCAAGATTAAGAAGATTCAAGAGGTCTATACATCGCACCTTCAAAAGCTAGCTAGTGTACAAGTTGAAACAAAGACTTTTGAGCCCAAAAATCTTTATAGCATTAGCATATCAAATCAAGAAGATAATGGAGTGGATGCATTGGAAAGTAATTAGAAGACTTGCCTTTGGTAGTTGAACTACCAATTAAGACAATTTATGAATGCCTTATTTTCTTCAATTTGTATTTAATAGCATTTATTAGTAGTTTGTATGAATGTCTTATTTTCTTCAATTTGTATTTAATAGCATTTGTAGTTAGTGGTTGAACTTTATTATGTTAGGGTTATCTTTTGGGCCTATTTAATGGCATGTAATATTCATGTTTGGGAATCAATTGTTGAATACAAACAAAACCTTTGTGTTTTCTTGATACATTTTTGGTGCTATTCTTTTTCAAACCTTGCTTTAGGTTTGATGTTTAAACCGATTCATTGAATTAATTTTGATCAAGCTAATTCTGGAGTGAGTCGTCTTGGAATCTAAGAGTGACCATCGTAGATTCCAAGTTCCATCTAAGAGTCATTCATCTTCTAACCAACTCTTGGTTGGAATCAATTCGTTAAGTTAGCTTTCTTTGTGAACGTTTGCAAGGATTCTAGAAGGACCTCTAGCTTTGCAAAATCCAGCATTGTTGGCGCTTATCATGAAGTCCATACAAACTGCTTCCCATTTCCATTGAGGAACATTCAAGGGCATCAATCCTACTGGACGTTGTCTCGGGGCCTTTACCTACTGGCAGGTTAGACATCGACTTACGAAATCTGCTATGTCCTTCTTCATTCTTGGCCACCAGTAACATCCTTTCAGATCCTGATACATCTTCGCACTTCCACGGTGGAACGTATAAGATGTATCATGGGCTTCAGTCATGATATCTTTCAGGATGCTCTTGTCACGGGGAACGTACAGGCGGTCTTGCCACCGTAGGCCCCCGTCTGAGGAGATAGAATACCCAATTGGTCTCTCCGCTTCAGTCTGACTCCACACTTTGTTGAGGTGTTCATCAGACCTCTTGGCATCTATGACTCGTTTTTTTAGGTTGGGTTGTACGGTCATCTGTGCTACCTGAGCGGTACCACCTTTAACCACCACATCTATCCCAGCTCTCTTCATCTCATCTTGTAATTTCTCTTCATTAGTGATCATAACAGAAGTATGAATGGCCTTCCTGCTCAATGCATCAGCTATGACATTGGCTTTGCCTGGATGTTACAGGATTTCTATGTCAAAATCCTTTACTAGTTCTAACCATCGCCTCTGTCTCATATTGACCTCCCTCTGCGTGAACAAGTATTTGAGGCTCTTGTGATCAGTGAAGACTTGAACTTCTTTCCCATACAGGTAATGTCGCCATGTTTTCAAAGCAAACACTATCGCTGCTAACTCGAGGTCATGCGTGGGATAGTTTCGTTCATATTCCTTCAATTGTCTAGAGGCATACACTATCACCTCACCCTTCTGCATGAGCACACACCCTAAGCCTTTCTCTAACGCGTCACCATACACCACGAGGTTTCCTGACCCGTCTGGGACTGGGAGGACTGGCGCTGTTACCAACCTCTCCTTAAGTTCTTGGAAACTCTGTTCACAAGCTGGAGTTCAAGAAAATGGCTTGCCCTTCTTGGTTAACTGAGTTAGCGCTGAAGACAGCTTGGAGAAATCCTGGACGAACCTTCTGTAGTATCCAGCTAGCCCAGAAAACTCCATACTTTTGTGACTGTGGTTGGCCTTGGCCACTTCATCACTGCTTCAATCTTAGCTAGGTCCACTATAATCCCTTTACTTGACACCACATGACCCAGGAACGCCACATAAGCTAGCCAAAACTCGCACTTGGAAAACTTCGCGTACAGTTGTTGGGCTCTTAGCACTGTCAGAACCTTCCTTATGCTCTGCCTTTGACTTAGAGTATACTAGAATGTCATCAATAAAAACTATAACAAAAGTGTCTTAAGAATTCCTTAAATGCTCTGTTCATTAGCTCCATGAAGACTGTTGGTGCATTGGTAAGGCCAAAGGACATAACAAGGAACTCGTAATGCCCATAGCGACTCCTGAAGGCTGTTTTAGGTATATCCTCTTCTCTGATCCTCAGCTGATTATATCCCGACCTCAAATCAATCTTGAAGAAGACCATTGCTCCCTGTAGTTGATCAAACAGGTCATCAATCCTCGGGAGGGGGTACTTGTTCTTTATGGTGACCTTATTCAACTTTCTGTAATCAATACACAAACGCATGGATCCGTCCTTCTTTTTGACAAATAGAATAGGGGCTCCCGAGAGTGATACGCTAGGTCGAATGAATCCTTTGTCTAAGAGCTCTTGTAGTTGTTCTTTCAATTCCCTGAGTTTTGCTGGTGCCATCCTATAGGGGCCCTGGAGATCGGCGCGGTTCCTGGTTCTAGATCGATCCCAAAATCCACTCCCCTAGCAGAGAGCAAACCTGGTAAATCCTCTAGAAAAACATCAATGAATTCCCTGACGAGACTGTCTGCTCATTTCTGTTGTCTAAGGTCACACTAGCTAAGAACGCACTTGCGCCCCTACGAACCACCTTTCTAGCCTTCAATGCTGTAATGACGCTTGGGGTTCTCTTGGAGGTGGCTCCCTTGTATGTAAAGTTATCCCTTGACGGAAGTCTGATGGTCACTACTCAAGTCTCACAATCTATTAGAGCGCGATTCTCGCCTAGCCAATCCATACTCAAGATATCATCGAAGTTTTGCATGCTTAACACAATCAACGCGGCTTCTATGACACGTCCTGACACTATTACACTACCACCCTTAACCTAATGAGTCGCCATCAATAGCTCATGACCAGGATTAGACACTGACAGGGTGATCTCTAAGGGTTTCTTTTCTAAGTGTGCTAGCTCTACGAATTCCTCATATACAAAAGAATTGGTAGAACCAGAATTAAATAATACTAAAGCCAAATGACCAAAGACGGGTAGCATACCTGTAACAACTACGTCAGGCTCGTCAGCTCACCTGACTGTGGTTGCATGGGCTACTGCTCGCCCCTGCTAAGGTTGGGCACCTCGGCCTCTCTGGTTCTATGCTGCAGGTCGGTTATTGGGCTGATCGTTCCTTTGAAGGCCATATGCTGCAAAGTGGCCTGCTTGGCCACACTTGAAACACGCATCGGTATTGGCTCTGCATTCCCCCATGTGAGGACACCTGACAATTGAAACAAAGGGCTCTATTCTGTATCGGGGTTCTTCCCCTCTTATCAGTACGACCTCGGGGCTGTCTACCAGTCCTAGGGTGATTCTCATCTGTTTTCTTTCCTTGGATTGTAGTGCGCGGTGTCTGGGATGATGCTGCTCGCATCGATGCGGGGTGCATCAATGAGTGTCGCTACTCTGATGGCTTCTGCATAGTCTGAGGCTGCCTAGGCTGCCAAGGCTGCCACATGTGCCCTTATGTCCTCCTTAAGACCTGCAATGAACCGCTCGGCCTTCAGCTCGTCAGTGCTAACAAACAACGGAGAAAACCTTGCAAACCTATTGAATTCCAGATCATACTCCTCCACTAGCTTACCTTGCAATCCTGTTGAATTCCTGATCATACTCCTCCACTGACTTGTAACCATTTGTTGCGGAGGTATGCATCTTTGAACTGGCACTAGGTGATTGGCTCATCGTTTAGTGCAATCATCCTCTTAGCATCTTTCCACTAGAAGTGCGCTTCCCCTTTCAACATGTACGTTCCACAATGGACTTGGTACTCCATGGACACTTCATGAAATAGAAGGCTATTTCAATAGCCTCCAGCTACGTCTCTGCTGCGACAGGGTCCACCTTTTCCTCGTCAAAGTTAGGTGGTTTGTGCGTCTGTAAATCCTTCAGGTAACGGGACTCCATAGTCATAGTACTTGGGTGTTTTGGCGCTTGCATTGTTGTCTGATTAGCCATCATCGCCTGCATCATTTGAGTCATCATGTTCTGGTTTTGGCTCATTACGTTCAGGTTCTCCATGGAGGTGATCATGAAGGTTTGTAGAATATCCATAGTGAGTGGGGATGATGGCTGGCTGCGCGTTATATCTGCTAGGTTATGGACTCTGCTCCCTGTATTTATAGCTTGGTCAACGGCTATATCCGATAAAGCTATATTTGGTAAAGCTATATATGGTAAAGCTATATATGGTAAAGCTATATCTGGTAAAGCTATATATGGTAAATAACTATATATAGTAGATGGTTAAATATGGTAAAACTATATATAGTAAATTGAACTATATATATATCCCGTCCGATAGAGCTTTGAAAATGTACTTTCTATTCTCTGTAATTCTCTCTTACCGTACATATGTGAAGTCATCAATAAAAACAAATTCTTTTAGCCAGAAATTCTCCTTGCACTTTTCTCTATCCCATTCTTTGTGTTCATCTAGATCGAGCGTGTGCGCTGTTGTGCGATCCTAACAACTGGTATCAGAGCTAGGCGAAATTCACCACGATCTGTGAAGATGGAAAGTTCAAAGATTGGAATTGAGAAGTTCGATGGATCCGATTTCGGTTTCTGGAAGATGCAGATTGAAGATTATCTGTACCAGAAAGATCTTCACGAACCTCTGTTGGGGGTGAAGCCGGATACCATGACCACGGAACAGTGGAAGCTCAAGGATCGACAAGCCTTAGGGATGATCCGGTTGACGCTATCCAGAAACGTGGCGTTTAACATCATCAAGGAGAAGACAACGTCAGATCTGATGAAGGCGCTGTCAAATATGTATGAAAAACCGTCGGCTATGAACAAGGTGTATTTGATGCGTAGATTGTTCAATCTACAGATGTCTGAAGGTGGACGTGTTGCGGATCATATAAATGAATTCAATATGATCATAAGTCAACTGGGTTCGGTGGAAATTAATTTCGAAGATGAAATTAAAGCGTTGATTTTGATGTCATCCTTACCCGAGTCATGGGATACTGTTGTTGCCGCAATCAGCAGTTCCCGAGGATCTGATAAACTGAAGTTTGATGAAATTCGAGATGTAGTTCTCAGCGAAAGTATTCGCAAACGGGAAACTGGAGATTCATCAGGCAATGCTCTCAGTGTTGATCGAAGGGGAAGAAGCAAATCAAAGAGCTCAAACAAACATGGGCGTTCAAAATCAAAGAACCGGGGAAAATCTCCAAACAAACCCAACGTAACGTGTTGGAGCTGTGGGGGAAAAGGACACTTTCGGACAGATTGTACAAAGCTAAAGAAGAAGCAGAATCATAAATCTGAAGATGATGATGATTCTATATATACAACAGAAGATACTGAGGACGTTTTAATCCTTAGTGTTGACAGCCCCGNTCTATATACACAACAGAAGATGCTGAGGACGTTTTAATCCTTAGTGTGGATAGCCCAGCTGAATCCTGGATTTTGGATTCAGGTGCATCGTTCCATTCGTCTCCAAGTAAGGAATTGTTTCGAAATTTCAAATCAGGAAATTTTGGGAAGGTGTATCTTGCCGACAACAAAATTCTAGAGATTGAAGGGAAGGGAGATGTCTTCATACAAACTCGAGCAAGAAATCAGTGGACATTACAAGATGTCAGATACATTCCTGGTCTCAAGAAGAACCTGATCTCTATTGGTCAGTTGGATAGCACAGGCTATGCAGCAGAGTTTGGAAAGAGTTCCTGGAAGATTGTGAAGGGGGCCATGGTTGTTGCGCGTGGCACAAAATCTGGAACCTTATACACTACTGCAGAGTGTATAAACATGACTGCTGCTGCTGAGAGTGCTTCCAATTCAAGTCTATGGCACAATAGACTTGGACATATGAGCGTCAAAGGAATGAAGATGCTCACTGCGAAAGGAGCTTTAGAAGGCTTAAAATCTGTTGATATGGGTCTTTGTGAGAGCTGCGTTATGGGCAAACAGAAACGAGTTAGTTTCACAAAGGCTGCCAGAGAACCGAAGAAAGTGCGGTTGGAAATGGTCCATACAGACGTCTGGGGACCATCTCCAGTTTCATCACTTGGTGGATCAAGGTACTACGTCACCTTCATCGATGACTTCAGCAGGAAGGTATGGGTTTACTTTCTGAAACATAAGTCAGATGTGTTTACCACCTTCAAGAAGTGGAAAGCTGAAGTTGAAAATCAGACCGGCTTGAAGATCAAATGCCTGAGGTCTGACAATGGAGAAGAGTACAATAAATCAGAGTTTATAACATTTTGTGCAGCTGAGGGAATTAGATTAATAAGAACAATTCCCGGTAAGGCAAGACAAAATGGTATTGCAGAAAGGATGAACAGAACCTTGAATGAGCGAGCAAGAAGCATGAGGATTCATTCTGGATTGCCAAAGGCATTCTGGGCTGATGCTGTGAACACAGCATCATATTTGATTAATAGAGGGCCGTTAGTACCCTTGAAGTTCAAATTGCCCGAAGAAGTATGGACAGGAAAAGAACTCAAGTACTCTCACTTGAGAACCTTTGGCTGTACTGCATATGTTCATGTTGATCCAGAGAAGAGAGATAAGCTTGATGCTAAGGCTGTGAAATGCTACTTCATAGGCTATGGCTCTGACATGTTCGGGTATAGGTTTTGGGATGAGAAAAATATGAAGATCCTAAGACACTGTGATGTGACCTTTGATGAAAATGTCATGTACAAGGACAGAGAGAAGATAAACTCTGAAACTACAAAGCAAGTGGGAGTTGAACTTGAGTGGCAAGAAAATTCACACAGTGATGTTACAACAGAAGCTCAAGAAACTCCTGATCCTATTGCTGAAGAACCAGACGTGGAGCAAGTTGCACCTGAGCAAGTGTTGAGAAGATCATCCAGAAGTATCATAGCACCAGATAGATATTCAGCCTCATTACATTATCTGTTGCTGACTGACGAAGGAGAACTAGAGTTCTTTGATGAGGCCTTACAAGTGGAAGATTCAACCAAGTGGGAGCAAGCCATGGATGATGAGATGAGCTCACTTGAAAGGAATAATACGTGGGTGCTGACTGAGTTGCCTACAGGAAAGAGAGCTCTGTTGAACAAATGGGTGTTCAAAATCAAGGTTGAACCAGATGGCAGAAGGAGGTTTAAGGCTCGGTTAGTAGTTAAAGGATATTCACAAAGAAAAGGCATTGATTATGCTGAGATCTTTTCTCCAGTTGTGAAATTAACTACTATCCGAATTCTACTGAGTATTGTTGCATCGGAGAATTTGCACCTTGAGCAAATGGATGTAAAAACGGCATTTTTACATGGAGATCTAGACGAGGAGATCTATATGCAACAACCCGAAGGATTTGCAGCTCCAAGCAAGGAGCACATGGTGTGTAAGCTCAATAAGAGCTTGTATGGACTGAAACAAGCACCGAGACAATGGTACAAGAAGTTTGACTCCTTCATGAGCAAGAGTGGTTTCCACAGAAGTGAAAAGGATCAGTGTTGCTACCTCAAGAAATACACTGATTCTTATGTGTTTCTACTCCTGTATGTGGATGATATACTAATTGCTGGATCAAGTATGAGGGAGATAAACCACCTGAAGGCAAGCTTGTCTTCAGTATTTGAGATGAAAGATTTAGGTGCAGCGAAGCAGATCCTTGGGATGAGGATTTCTCGAGATAGATCTGCTGGCACATTAAATCTATCCCAAGAGCAGTACATTGAGAAGGTGTTGTCCAAATTCAAGATGAATAACGCTAAACCTAGGACTACCCCCTTGACAAATCATATTAAATTGTCAAAGGGGCAATCTCCCAAGATAGTTGAGGAACGTGAGCACATGGCATCAGTTCCGTACGCTTCTGTAGTTGGGAGTTTGATGTATGCTATGGTCTGCACTAGACCTGGCATAACACATGCAGTGGGAGTTGTTAGCAAGTACATGACAAATCCAGGGAAAGAATATTGGGAAGCTGTGAAGTGGTTTCTGAGATATCTGAGAGGTACATCCAATAATTCACTTTGTTATGGCAATGAAAAAGTAGTCCTGCAAGGTTTTGTGGATGCTGATTTGAGTGGAGATGTAGACTCCAGCAAGAGCACATCTGGATATATCTACACTATAGATGGAATAGTAGTGAGTTAGATGTCAAGGCTTCAGAAATGCGTTGCTCTTTCATCTACTGAAGCTGAGTACGTGGCCATAGCTGAAGCTGGAAAGAAGATGATATGGATGATAGACTATCTAGAAGAATTAGGCAGGAAGCAGTGTAAGAAGATCCTTTATATAGATAGTCAGAGTGCCGTACAGTTGATGAAAAACCTAGTCTATCATTCAAGGACAAAACACATTAGAAGACGATACCATTTCACTCGCAGATTAGTGGAAGAAGACAATATTTGTTTGGAGAAGATAGAGGGTGCAAAGAATCCAGCAGACATGTTGACAAAATGTGTTGATGTTGAAAAATTAAGGTTATGCAAAGCCTTAATTGGTATGGTGTAGGATTAGTCTCCAAGTGGGAGAACTGTTAGGTTATGGAGTCTACTCCCTGTAGTTATAGCTTGGTCAACGGCTATATCCGGTAAAGCTATATTTGGTAAAGCTATATATGGTAAAACTATATATGGTAAAGCTATATCCGGTAAAGCTATATATGGTAAATAGCTATATATAATAGATGGTTAAATCTAATAAAGCTATATATAGTAAACTGAACTATATATATATCCCGTCCGGTAGAACTTTGAAAATGTACTTTCTATTCTCTGTAATTCTCTCTTACGGTAGATACGTGAAGTCATCAATAAAAACAAATCCTTTTAGCCAGAGTTCTCCTTGCACTTTTCTCTATCCCATTCTTTGTGTTCATCTAGATCGAGTGTGTGCGTTGTTGTGTGATCCTAACAATTTATGTATTCGTGATGGGCACAGGTGGGTCTTCCTCAGTGTGAGGGTCTGTAGGGTCCGCATTAGACAAGTCTTGAGCAGTAGGCTCTATGTCGGACAAGTCTTCAGCAGCAGGGTTCGAATAAGATGAGTCTTGAGCTATACGGTCTGTACCCTGCAAGTCTAGGGCCATCGTTTCCTCTTGGCTCACTCTGGTTCTTGGGGCCCGTGGTACAATCCTCTTGCTAGCTCGGGCCGTGTCTCTAACCTCTTCTTGAGGTTCGGTTTGTTCCATTTCAGTTGTTGGAATAGGGGCGCCCTGAGCGACTTTTCTTCTTCCACTTCTGAGTCCGGGCCCAGTGTAAGATCCTCGTCTTTTTGGTGTCATTATCTATCACAATAGAAAACAACTGCAGTTATAATTCATTCTTAGCATGCCTTACAGGTAGTGCGCAATTATATCTCAACAGGGGATCGTGATACATTCCTCAAACATTAACTAAACTTTTGTCTCTTTATTTCAAACCATGAGAACATCTGGTCATGAGCGGTGCGTGATTGATGGGCGTAGTCGCAGAGGACCGACTCTCTATCCTAAATGTCTACAGGACCTAGGACTTGGTTCTCTGATACCAAATTTGTCACAACCCGATATTTTACTATGAGCCATGACTAAAAAGACAATGTGTATGCAAAGAAAAAGTTGAGAAGGTGTAAAGGCGAAATCATTTATTCCTATAACGGAAAGTTTCAATACAAAGATTCAAACAAATGAACGTTCCAAAAAACAAAAATGTGAAAAAAAATAATTGCAAAAGAAAAGACTGGGCTGACCCCCGAGACATGCATTCCTCTGTGATAATTCGCCCTCTGATCATGCCCTACCTCGACCCAACACCTCACGTACCTGAAAAAAAAAAAAAAAAAAGAGATAGTAAGAATGAGTATAAAATTATACCCGGTAGGCCGCCTATAGTTTTTAATTAAAAAAACTGGTTATCAAATATGGTTCTATTTTTATTTTCAACAATAAATAAGAACCCATTACCAAACAAGTACATAATTGCACTCTCTATGACAAGAGTACAAAATACCAAAACCCACCTTTATTCATCCGCTTTAAATTTAAAGGATCGTAACATTACACTCAAGAATATGTGTTACATTTTAAAACCGATGGTTAACGATCGCGCTTATGAGTTGTTTTTGTAAATAACAAAAATACTAATAATAATAAATAAAACAATCGATAAGCAAGCACAAAATATTTGGTCAACCATCCTAATATAACCGATGGATCGAAGTAATTGACAATTAAAACTAATTTTGTAAGTATAAAAGTGAATCAAACCAAGGACAAGTGTTCTCATATTTACAAAATGAATTCATTTTCAACACTTGCGTTGTCTCTCCTAATGTCATTGTTCTTCACTACCCTATTTACTACCATCGACGGATCAATCTTTAAAGACCCACCGATGACAGTCAATATAACAAATGTTCTAAAAAGTCACAATTAGCTCACTGTTCAATGCAAATCTAGCGATGATGACTTGAGAATCCACCATCTCCTACCTTTGGGTGGCTACGCCTTCACTTTTCGACCAAACTTCTGGGGCTCAACACAGTTTTACTGTACCTTCGAGTGGCCTGGCTTTTCGCATTACTTGATATCTACAAGGATAACAGAGATAGAACCAAATGCAACAATACTCTGTGTTTGTGGATTGTGGGAGAACAAGGTATCTATATGTTCGACTATCAAACCAAATTGTATGATATTTGCCACACTTAGCTACCCAAATAAATATAACTAATCGATATATCCATAAATTAGAAAGTTCAATTATAATATTATAATAAATGGATATTAATATGTTGTTTTTGTGTGTGTTTTTTTCTTTCTTTAAAATTTAAAATGGTGTATTAGTTTTAATGAATTATAATATTAAGATTTGTTAGCGTATTTGAACCTATACCCTACTTATTTATTAATTTCTTGTAATTTGATCGAAATTATTTGAAGATGTCTCCGTAATGTGGTAAAGATTGGCTGGGCTAAAGCCTCTCTTGTTCGCTTTGTTCAGGAATTCTTTCCTTATAATCTCCAACGCTGAGAATTGTTCTTGTTTAAGAAATGAGCATGCACCTTAATACATAATTCTTAAAAAAAAAATATGGACACTAAGATGTTTTTCAAAAAGAGAAAACACATAATAGATATAATTTTCCTCATCTATGGAAAATCTCCCGTACTTTTTTCAAACATAAACCAAACTCAAATATGGTAAGAATACAAAAGGAAATTAACTTTCTCTTTTTAACGGGTTCTTAAATTTAAAAATTCATTAGCTTGTAATCTTTAACTTACCTGTCTCTCTTGTTTGGACCAAACCCTTCAATCTTGGGCAATCTAGAAGAATGTTTTTTATTTTTATTTGCTGATCTATTTATATTGAAGTATCAATTAAATTTATAGCCGCCCAATCAAAATTTACGGCTCCCAAGTAGTCAGATGGGCCCAACTCGCATGTTGCTTTTTTGTCTATCGTGTAGGTCACAACCTACTCTCTTAGATGTGAAATTCTCTCTGAGAGACCCCACGTCGAATGGAGAGGTGAGCAAAACCTTTTTACAAGGGTGTGAAAACCCTTGGTACATGGGTTTTAAAACTTGAGTGGAAGTCGGGAAGGGAAAGCCCAAAAAAGACCATATCTTGTTGGAAAATTGACTTTTTAATCAAAAGTGCATACTTTGTAATAATTCAGCTATTCTATATTAAATTATACAACTTGTGCAAATTCCTTTCTAGTATAAGATCAACAAAACAAATTAATTTCAACTGGATCATAATTTAAATGGTCCTGAGATTATACTCTTGACGACATCAGAGGTTCAAATCGCTCTATACTACACGTTCTTGAACTCATTTTTATTCCATATTAATGTAATAGCAGCTATGTTACAAAGGCTTGATGGAACTTACAAGCAAAAGGGTAATAAACTAGTTTACATACAAAAATTATGTGACGTCTAATGGCTCTAAATTGCACTCCTTGGGAAGGAGGTCAGCTCCTAAGTGCAAATGTACACAATTATCAAGCAATTGTTTAGAGTATTCTAAGATGTCGAACATATAGTACTTGTATACAATTAGATATCATTTTGGTAAAAAGTTTATCAAATTGCAAAAGAAATAGTCATAGAATTATTTCTAGTGTTTCTTCTTCCTTACGACCATCCTTATCAAAATCGATGGTTGTTATCCTTCCATAGGTGTTTATGGATGAGTTGGTTGTTGAAATTCAGGCGAAAAGCCCGACTTTCAAGCTCTAACTTCAAATCTGGTGGACTTGGAATGAACTCAATTTATTTTGACCCATACTAAACAAATGAACTGTCGTATTTTTGGTCAAAATATTATTTAGATACATAACCGTTCGTAGATAAGGTATGAACTACACTAAGCGTAATTTATTAGATACGGTATGAATTAAGATCACAAAGTTCGATAGTTAAATTTCTTCCTCCTCAAATGTTAAATTAAAACAATTTAAATTTAGAGACCTATTAGACATTCTCCTAAGTTTATGGACCATGTAGATATAAAGTTGAAAGTTATGGAGGGATTAAAAGTATAATTTAGATAAATTTAAATGTCCAATAAACTTTCTTTATACTACATATCCCTTATATAACATTTCAATTTCCAAGAACATTTCTTTTTTGAAGCTTGATATGATTAGTATAAATGAATTATAAACGCTACGACATTCTTAATATGACAATGTTGTTTTTGTGTGTGTTTTTTTTCTTTTTTTAAAATTTGATATGGTGTATTAGTTTTAATGAATTATAATATTAAGATTTGTTAAGGTATTAATTTCTTCTACTTTGATCGAAATTATTTGAAGATGTCTCCGTAATGTTTGTCGTGTGTGTCTCTTTTTTTTTTCTTCTTTTTTTTTTAAGCTTGATATGATCTTTAGTATAAGTGAATATAAACGCTNAGCTCTGCGTTTGGAGAATCGTCTGATTAGATCATTAGATCATCAAACCTTATTGGAAAACTGAAAATGTAACTGAATCGAAAATGAAGCATTGTAGTAGATTTGAAGAACAAACAGAGATTATTTCCGTATACAACATTTCGATTAAGCTTACAAACCACGCAGCGGATGATCGGATGAGCATTAGGAACTGGAAGCGGCAAGGAGTGGCTGGTTATCGACGGCTCGGACCCCGAAATCCATCAGAACGGAAGAGAAAGAGTGAAGAAACAAGGCGATACGGCAAAGGGAGAGATTCGTGGAGCTAGAGGATAATTGGAATTGGAGCTTGGAACTAAATGGAATTACATGATCGGTCTCCGTCTCACATTTGTATAAGCCTTTGTTAAATTTAGAATTTATGAAATTTATTCAAGTTAAGGATTTGTCCCTTAAAAAAAAATAAAAAAATCACTCTATAAATGATCTTCCAATGCTGACCAATGAAAGTAAGCCGCGCAAGAATCGGGTCCCACCGGCCCTTTTCAGAACTATATCCGTATAAAATCGTCGTCTTCTTTGTTTCTCCATTCTGGATCTATCTTCCTCTTCTCTTCTTTTCATCCTTTTTCCTTTCCTTCTTTCTGGTTAAATGGCAACTCGCTGCGAAATCTTCTGCGAGATTCTCATCGCTATCTTGATTCCTCCATTGGGCGTCTGCTTCAGGCACGGATGTTGCACTGTACGTTTCTGATTCTTTTCCTCCTCCGTGTTGATTTTGACTCTACTTGAATGAATCCTGATTATCTGATTGTTTATTTGTTCAGGTTGAGTTTTGTATATGTCTTCTTTTGACGTTTCTCGGATATGTTCCTGGAATTATCTACGCTTTGTATGTCATCATTTTCATTGATCGCGATGAATACTTCGATGAATATAGGCGTCCTCTGTATGCGCCGGCCTAGGTTCTTTAGGTATTTCGTCTATACACAATTTGTGTGCTGTAATTTATCTGAATTGGATCTTGACTCTGTGATTGATCTGTACCGTGTGTTCGCTTTCTTTTACCGCTAAACCCTAGTATTTGTTCGTAAGTTGATCCATCCAGGTTCTACCTCAATCAATCAATCAATCAATCTTAGAAATAGAATTGCTACCATTTGTGATTTGTTTGTTTGTTCAATTTCATGTTGAAATTCAGGGATGTGAATCAAACGCAGTTGGCTTTATTTCTTCTATTTCTAGCTTTGTTCGTTGAACGAGTTCATATCTGGATTGCTATGGTTAGGGATATTCAAGTTCATTGTCATCTAATAAAACTTACTATGAATTTGAAGAACTAAGATTAGTTTTGGTGGCTTGAGCAGCTACAAGGCTACTTACAATGAGCCGTAGTTGAAAGTCAAATGTAATTTACTTCCTTCGTAAGCAAGGATTTGGTTATACTCAAAATCAACCCCCCACCCAACACAAGAACCCTTTCTCAAGCTCTGCTTTTCAAGTGCATGTTAAAAAAAAACTGTTGAATTTGTTACCATTTTCTGGGCCTCCCCTGCTTCTTCTGCTTGCGTTCATCATCAGCTTTGTTGGTTTCAGATAGGCAAAATGGAAGAAGATAGAGTCAAAGAATGGAAATGAACAGTCCCCTTTCCTCATGTGCATCAATTTCTGTGTTTGAGTTCAATCTTTATGACTAAATTAGGTTATACATGTATACATGGATTGGAATATATACTCACAAATTTTTTGTTTCAAAAAAAGTTCAGAACTTGTGTGGCTTAAAATGGACTCCCTTTGTAATTTCTTTTTTCCTTTTCAAATTATGATATAGATAGAATATAAGTTTAATAGACATTCTTATCAGATATGAAAATCTTACTCAATGATTTTTCAATTTTTGTTTTTTGTTTTTTTTAATAGTTATGATATCCCTAAACCCTTTATAAATAATTTAGAAACTATGAATGTCATTCTTTCAAAACGAACACAAACAAGCATCCAAGCTACTGTTTTGTCATCTATAACTTCATTTTCTTCCTCCAAAATTTTAAAGAATTTTTATGTCTGAAAATTTTAGAAAAAAATTACTTTTGAAATAAATAGCAATTTTTTTTTATTTTAATTTAAATTTATAAGCCTGTTGTTTGAAACAAATTTTAACATAGTTGTATATAAGATATATAGAACTATGTGCAGGGAAAGAATCGCGAAGAGAAGGAAGAGACCTTTGTAAAATGAACTTTTATGGTCCGATAAAAGAATGTTACGACTATTCTATCACTAATATCTCACTTTATCCATATGTCTCAGATGGTAAAAATGACAATAAACTTATACAAAATTACTCATTGATGCAAATCCTCCTATATCAAGTATGGTAATATATACACACAAATATGTTATTTGTTTATTAAAAATAAAATAAATATGATGCAAAAATGCTACTTTCAATTTTAAATTTAATAACTAAAACACAAGACTTTAAAAAGATAACAACATTGAGTATTTTTTTTTTAAAAGAAAGAAAGAACTTATGCTAGAATAATTAAGAGATATATAATTAAATAAAAAGTGAAATATTCGAATCTTATTTTAAATAATAATAATAACTACATAAGAAAAGAGTTGGTTGTTAATTAACAGAAAGATTACCTTGTTCTTTTCATCATATCCAAAGGCCTCGGTTCTTCCTTTTGAGGCTCCGGAAATGGACGAACTGGTTACGAGTTTAGCGAAGAACAGGAACCTGGAGCCGCTAATAAACCTCTGGAGGACGACTGATCCACAATGTGATTCAGCCTCAGATCCAACAATCTCATGGCAAAATGCTCATCAAATGCTAACCTCTCCTTCCGGCCAGTAGCCCTAAGAATCGATAGTTCTTGCTCGATAATGAGCTCCCTCCTAATCTCCGCCTCGAGCATTCTACGGCTTGCAATCTCTCTATTTGTTATCTCTTCTTTAATCCTCTGTTTCACGAGCTCTGCGTTTGGAGAATCGTCTGATTAGATCATTAGATCATCAAACCTTATTGGAAAACTGAAAATGTAACTGAATCGAAAATGAAGCATTGTAGTAGATTTGAAGAACAAACAGAGATTATTTCCGTATACAACATTTCGATTAAGCTTACAAACCACGCAGCGGATGATCGGATGAGCATTAGGAACTGGAAGCGGCAAGGAGTGGCTGGTTATCGACGGCTCGGACCCCGAAATCCATCAGAACGGAAGAGAAAGAGTGAAGAAACAAGGCGATACGGCAAAGGGAGAGATTCGTGGAGCTAGAGGATAATTGGAATTGGAGCTTGGAACTAAATGGAATTACATGATCGGTCTCCGTCTCACATTTGTATAAGCCTTTGTTAAATTTAGAATTTATGAAATTTATTCAAGTTAAGGATTTGTCCCTTAAAAAAAAATAAAAAAATCACTCTATAAATGATCTTCCAATGCTGACCAATGAAAGTAAGCCGCGCAAGAATCGGGTCCCACCGGCCCTTTTCAGAACTATATCCGTATAAAATCGTCGTCTTCTTTGTTTCTCCATTCTGGATCTATCTTCCTCTTCTCTTCTTTTCATCCTTTTTCCTTTCCTTCTTTCTGGTTAAATGGCAACTCGCTGCGAAATCTTCTGCGAGATTCTCATCGCTATCTTGATTCCTCCATTGGGCGTCTGCTTCAGGCACGGATGTTGCACTGTACGTTTCTGATTCTTTTCCTCCTCCGTGTTGATTTTGACTCTACTTGAATGAATCCTGATTATCTGATTGTTTATTTGTTCAGGTTGAGTTTTGTATATGTCTTCTTTTGACGTTTCTCGGATATGTTCCTGGAATTATCTACGCTTTGTATGTCATCATTTTCATTGATCGCGATGAATACTTCGATGAATATAGGCGTCCTCTGTATGCGCCGGCCTAGGTTCTTTAGGTATTTCGTCTATACACAATTTGTGTGCTGTAATTTATCTGAATTGGATCTTGACTCTGTGATTGATCTGTACCGTGTGTTCGCTTTCTTTTACCGCTAAACCCTAGTATTTGTTCGTAAGTTGATCCATCCAGGTTCTACCTCAATCAATCAATCAATCAATCTTAGAAATAGAATTGCTACCATTTGTGATTTGTTTGTTTGTTCAATTTCATNGGTTCCTGATCAGGACTCGACTGCTCGATAGTCGTTTAGTATGGGAAACGGGATACCCACGTCGTAATTGACCGTTTAGCTGGATGGAATAGGGGAGGTAGCCCTCCCAAATACAGGGGGATTATCATGGGTCTAGGGGGTTGCAGCTCACTTCCTAGGCGAGATCCCAGGTAATCTCATACCCATGCCGAGGTAGCCACTCGCAAGGCACCAGTCCAACACAGGTTAGCATAAAAGGAACTCTATGGGTTTAAATAAAAGGTCTAAGAACCAAAGAAGTCCGAAGGGACAAGTTCCAAGAGGGTAAGCCCTAATGAGGTAAGGCCAGATTCAGTTGTTCTAAAGCCAAAGGAAAGTCCGTGATCGTTTGCTAAGTTTAGGGTGCGATAAGAGCCTACAAGTAGGTGGCTTACTGAGTATAATTTTTTATACTCATTCCTGTTATACCCTTTTCTTTTCAGGTACGTGAGGCGTCGAGTCAAGAGAGGGCGCGTCGATCGATGTGGGTTGTCACAGAGGAAGCGTGTCCCGGGGCGTCAGTCTAGTATTTTGAATAGTTCACTTTGACCTTAATGTTTCTTTTCTTGTTTTTTACCTAGGCACTTATGTCCTTTTAATAAAGATACATTTTTCTTTTGAAACAAATGATTTCCTTGAATTTCTCGTTTATACATTACATGTCATACAATGTTAGTCACGGCTTAAAGATTATGTTTTTTTGTGTCGTGACAGATTGTCCCCACTCTAAATCACCAGAAATCGCATTCTTTGTGTTGGGAGACGGGGCGAAACGTGGCGGAGGAGGAAGAGAGGCTGCCATGCCTTGTCGTTGTTAGCTTAAACAAGCCTTTATCCGTTTATTTATTTATTATTATTTTGAAACCTTGCCTTTTGATCATTTTAATATTAATAAATACGATTACTAATATTCAATTAAATTGGATGAAAATATCTAATTCTTCCCCTAATAATTTTTTTACTTTAAAAGATAATTTTAAGCTATTTTCCAATATTATAATTTTTTTAGTTTAAAAAAGAATAATTAGCGAATTTCATAGTATTTTTGTTATACATTATTTATGGATAAAAATTCAAATCTAAAGCTTTCATATAGGTTAAAATATTATTTTTAATCTTTGATTTTCTTCATTTTAATTATTAATTTAAAGTTAACCTTTTTTTTAAAAGTCTTATTTTCATAAATTTATAAAATAAAATGTTACACTAAGTTTTGAACGAGAATTTAAATTTGTAGCTGATTATTTTATGAGTATAATCAATCTCCCAATTACCTTGCAATAATCAAATGAATTGCTTCGCTTCAATTTTTTTTTACAATAACAAAGCAAAAGCAATTAAGAAACAAATCACAGAGGCGATATCGAAGGGCGGCACTCGGCTCGACGACGATACACTGGAATGGCCTCCGATTACGGCGGATCGAGCTCCTCTTTTGATACTGATCTTCTCTGCCAAAGAGGAGCCGGTGTCCTTATCCAATCGCTGATGCTCCAATGGATGAAGCACATTCCGGTGGTGTATTCCGGTCAAAGATTTCGAATCCTGGTCATAATCAGCAGACGAAACAGGGAAAGATTCAGAGAGGAAGAGAAGAGCAATTAGGGCTACTGGAAATAAGCGTTTAATTGGAGCCATTCGTGTACGCCAAATCTAATACAAGCTTCAGCCGTTGAGGAAAGAAAATCAGAGAATGGAGGTATGGTGTGTAATCCCATAGATTTATATAGTTTCATACTCTTAATGAAGATGAAGATGATAATGATTTTTAATTTCCGCGCGTTTTGACTGCTGGAATCGGCTGAATTTTCCTCCTGATTGTCCTTTACAACATTCTTTTCACCAGAAAATCGAAAGTGTCTATTAATTCTTCGAAGCTTCGTTTGGTGATTTTTGTGCGTGTTCACAGGGAAACTCGTGATCACCAGAAATTTTGATGAAATTTCATATTTCGTTGGAGTTGGTAAGAAGTTGTGTATTGTTTAATGGTGGAAGACGGGAAGTCAATTAAATAATCATAAATAAATTAGGCAATTTTTTCTTTTTTAAATTTATAAATTCCAGCTCGTTGAATTGGTGAAATTAACTTATTATGTCAACTAATTTTATGAGTTTCTGTAAATTTGTAATTATCTGATAAACCAATTTCTTGATTGATTTGTGAATATTAATGATTTACTATGGGTTGGATTGTGATATTCCACTTTGTTGAAACTTTACCCAGAAAGTCGAAAGGGAAAAATCCCCACATTGGTTGGAACCTTCCCCTGTCAGAAGGCCGAAAGGGAAAAGTTCAAAGAGGACAATATTTACTAGTCCGAAAGGGAAAAGTTCAAAGATGACAATATCTACTAGCCCGAAAGGAAAAAGTCCAAAGAGGACAATATCTGCTCACCCGAAAGGAAAAAGTCCAAAGAGGACAATATCTGCTCACCCGAAAGGAAAAAGTTCAAAGAGGACAATATCAGCTAGCCTACAGACTGTTACATAGATTTTAGCTAATTCTCAAATAAATAATTTATTCTAAAAAAAAATTATTTAGTTTGTTTTGAAAATTATTTGTTGGGTTTTTAGAAAAAAAAAAGTAAAATAATTTAAAAGAAATTACGTAAATGGTAACTATCATCTAAAATAAGTACAACTACTTATTGTAATGTTCAGGTCTTCTTTAGAATTGTCAATTTTGATATTTATAAAAAAAAAATTGTGGCTACTTTGGATAACTATCAAGCATATGCATCGAATTCGCATGATATGTATAATGTGATGTCAACTAATAGCAAACATATTATATTATATGAAATGAAACTTTAAACAAAGATTATTAAAGCTCCATTTGACAACTAGACCAAATATTATCGGTATTTATATGCTTAATTAAAAAAATAATAAAAACCTAAATCATCATCAAATGGTCGTAATATTTTAATTAATTGAGTTGGATTAGTTCAAATATGGAATATAATAAATTATAAGACACATGAATAATCAAATCTTAAACATCGCTTGAGCAATTAAAAATCTTACGCGAATTAATATGAAACATCTAAGTCCTGGGACAAGTACAAGAGATCGGTCAACGGTTCGTTTCCTCGAGCTAACAAAAGTTAACAGCCAAGTCAAATAAGAAATAAAAAAAAAATGATGTTTTAACTTTTTTTTGAATGTGTATGTAAAAATAACAGGCATATGATTTAGCCATGGTTGGAGAGCAAAGCCAATGGCATTATGGGGTTTGATTTGAAATCTCAATAAACATATTTTCTACCAGACTCCGAAAAACAATATACAACTCAAATAAAATTACCTGTTCTTTGTAGCCACCTTATCAGATAATGAAATACATGTTCATCATATGAGGAACGCAAACGGGGCGGGGCACGCCATAACAAAACCAAGGGCAAAATGTTCCATCTGATGTCTGTAACTAGAGAACTCGAAGCAATAAGATTTGCGTTAACATGCCAGACTTCGACAGGCCTCGATATCGGATGCCAATGAATCCAATAATCCTTGCCCAGACACATCGGAACTTAGCGTCTGCAAGACAGCATCAAATATGTCTTTCCTGAACCTGTCATCTTCCACCTTCTTAAGGAGCTCCTTCACCACCTGAAAATCCAAACTACCAGATATAACAAGTTTCCCAATTATCACTCCAAAATTGATTGGGGCTTTTGGTAAATCAATGCCTGCGTCGTCGAGCACAGAAGCATATAGCAAACATCCAGTCTCAATGTCTCCCGCAGTAAAAACCTTCCTGGAGAGTAAATAGGCCAGAAACTTTACGACTGATTCAACACAGGGTGGGCTTTTCTCTAGGGCTAAAGAAATGGCTTCTTTTACAACTTCAGGATGGTAAGCTGGTGACATGAGTTCTTCCACGCACTGTAAAGCCTCATCCAAAATCCGGATACTGAAATATTCTTCAAGAAGAGAGAGAGTTTTCTTTTTGAGATCAACTTGTTTTAAAGATGCAGCTGGAACCTGTGATCTCTCAGCAGGTGGAAGGACCATTGCTGCCGTAATAGGTTTATGACCCAACCCTTGACCGAAGTTAATAGGACGAGTAGTAGATGCTCCTGCACCCTGCAATTGAGCACTAGTCTTGTTACTAATGAGGCCACCAGTACTCTGGGGTAGTAGCCTCGCATTCAAGGTTGATGCTTTGCCAATCAACTNATGCTCCTGCACCCTGCAATTGAGCACTAGTCTTGTTACTAATGAGGCCACCAGTACTCTGGGGTAGTAGCCTCGCATTCAAGGTTGATGCTTTGCCAATCAACTGTGTCTGGCCACGTCCAGAAGGCTGCATACCAGATCCGTTTGCCCCCCTAGGTACAGTACGGGCCCTAGGAACCTCCCAATTGTCATTATCCATTCCTGGCATACCAGGCATCTTCCTGGTTCCTGGCATGCCCGGCATCATACCCCCCAAACCAGGTCGATTGATAGGAAAGCCCCCAGGGCTGGTGTTCCCAGGAGAACCGGGCACAACACCACGACTATTTCTGATATTGATAGTAGTACCAGGACGTAGTCCCAGATTTTTTTCTGCCTCTGAATGTATTTCAGTAATAGTTTTGGCTTTAACCTGTAGGAACAAAATTCAGAAGGCATTAAGACAAAAGATCCAAAATTATGTTCCACCAACAAAGAAAAATAAAAAGATAAAAAGAGAGGGAAAGAACAAGGATCTACCTCTTCACGCCTAGGTACCCAATTGTTAGCTCGCAAATCAAGAACATCGCGGACCATGAACTTCAAACGTGGAGCCAACTGAGGGAGTGTAGTCAATTCTTTCAGTCGGCCAAAGTACATGTCATTTATACGCCGCGATTTTGTATTCTCGTCTAGCTGCTTACCTATGGTGTTAAAGAACTGACAGATGGCCTCCACATTTTCTTCAGCAGGACAGATTTTGTTATCTGGTCCTAAAAGTTCCTGAATACACACAACATATCAGAAAAAACAGCAGTTTATAGAATTTAATGGAAGGGTGAAACATAGGCAATGATACAGATGGACATCAAATAAAGACCTGCACGATGTGGTGGACAATCTTCTCAGGCACCATCTTTTGCTTCAGAAGCTCTCCAATTAATCGAATATTTCCAAGAGTACGAAGTTTGATCAGTCTTTCTTTATCTCTGCGCTCGTTCTCTTGCTCAGGGGCAATCATCTGCCTAACCTCTTCCCTCAACTTGTCTGCACCTTCAAAAGCCTCCTGACAGATATTTAAGAGGACTCGTTTAAAAGTAATTTCCCTTCCACCAGGTTCATCGGAGGGAAATTGAGGTAGCTTCTGATTCAGATCAGAACACAATTGGGCATACATGGGGCAAAATGTGGGCTCGAGAACAGCCTTGTCAAAAATCAGTGAAATGACATCCTGCATTGCAAGCAAAGTAAGATAGGGAAAAGAAGTAACATCATCTAGAATCAAGCGAGTGGATGAAGATAACCTTCAAAATATCAGCGGAGGTGATTCCGGAGTCCATTAGCTGACCCTTGAGGAGATCGAACTTTTCTGGTGTTAGCTTGTTCAATATCCTACATAATTAAGGCACATTGTCATAAGTACGGCAATTTTCATCAGTTTCAGAAGGTTCTGAAGCAAAACTTAAGTGTCGGGGACTATGCCTCTTATAGAAGAGGTCTACACCTCCAATTGAACATGCTACGATCCTTTTCAACATGTTCATTATTGAACGCAAAACTAAGTAATTAGCCCATTAGTACTCCCTCTTAAGGCTGAAAAAAGCGAATATAAAAAAAGAAAACTAGGATACACATATCCTAGAGATGATGACATGTTAAGGAAATTATTAGTATATTGGAAAGAAACGTGAAGGTTTTCAACATGTTCAAAGTGGTTTTATTCCTGCCAAGGTGGTCGTGCCTGATTTGGTTCTTGGCAATATGATTGTTCAAAACTCTCCTTCGGTAGGTGATTCCTCCACTCCAAGGCCTTAAATTTCGAACATCCTCGATTTGGATTTTCATCGAGAAAAGAAGGGTTTGGAAGATGAACGGTTTCTTGAAATCTCGGATCCCTTTTGCAGTTTTAATTCTACGTGGGTGGGGTGATGATAGTTTAATGAAAATTTTGAACGAGGTGCGGTTGGTGAGGGAGAAGGTTTTAGTTCATATTCTACATTCTTTGTCATTGGAGAAGGAAAAATAATGAATTGGTGGGGGTTGAACCTATTAATGAAGTTTCACTAGCAATGACAGCTAATTCATTGCAGGATTTGCATGAAGAGGTCCTGGCTATTGACATCGATAATCGGCCTTGTATAATAACACTTTTAATGGGTTATTTGGCGGGCCGACAAATGTTTCTTTCTGGGGATCGGGACTCTTCTCTTAACTAACGTTTATTTCATCCGCCCTTCACTAGAGAAGCTGTAATTATCAGTCAAATTCGAGGGTTTCCATAAGGAAAATGAAAGGTCATCTGAGGTTTTTCGTTCCCTTTCTAACAAAAAGGAAGATGTAAAGGTGTATTCAAAGCCAGAATTGTAATCTATTAGAAAGAAAGAAATCAAAGAATATTCACGGAAAAGACGAACTTAAGATATGTCTTTGGTAAAAATATTGGTCAGTTTACACCAATGATATTGTTGGGGTACTTAATGACCTTTTTCAAGAAGATTTTAACTCTTCTTCAAAGAGTTCCTTGGAAGTTAAAAGTTCTTTTCTTCTTTCATAAAAGATTATGACTTCAGCCTTGTTTTTCTGTTAGAGGGTAGAAATCTTTTGGTGGTTTATCTCAGCAAGGTTTTTTGGCTCCGAGTGTTTTCAGCTTCGTGGTAGATTACTCCTTTATGGTTTGCAGATGTTTTTCGAGCGGCTGGAGCCTGGTTATCATTGTCTGCTTGGGAGTAGTTCTTTTGCTGGCTCGTTTTCTTTGGTTTTCTTCAACCTGTTAAGTGTTGTCTTTGTTTTTTTTGGTTCTTTGTTGTGGCTAATTTAGTTGTTGGTTTTTTTTATTGAGTTTTAGAGGCTTCTTTTGTGGCCTAGTTTGGTTTGCTGCTGTTTTTTCTTTTCTCCTTCCATGAACTTATTGTATAGCAATCAACCCATGANAGATCTCGATACACTTACACCAAGAATTTATATTATCGGTTAGGAACTCCATGACAGACAAAGGCATAGAATTCCCAAGTGTGAAAGGATTGGGAATCCAATTTCAAATAATAAAAATGAAAAAGAGATAATTGAAGGTTAGATGTGAAGAAATTAGAATCATGAGTAACTGATGTAACTAATATGTATTACCCCTTTACAGTCTTCAAGACACGATCCTTTTCAGAAAGATTTCCTCTCCTAGCTGACCATGGAACCTCAGCTTTGATTAAAGCGGGAAGTCCTCCCTAAAATAAAACGAGTAAAGTGACATAAAATCGTTAGATATAGGGCTTTTAGAGCTGCAATTTAGTAACAAATGCAATGGAGTGAGAAAGGATCAAAGTATAAATGCCCTGCACACAGGTCATTTTTCCCCACTAAAAAATATTTTGTTTTCCTGAATAAAACATTTAACTTGTCAATGATTTTCGCGATAACCTGCAGAACAGATTCGTATGTATATTATATGGCACTGCCTTAAACTGAATATATACAGTTCCTATAATAAGTTTTCACTGAAATCAATTCTTATCAAAGTAAACTTGTTTAAAGAAGGGGCTATACAAGGATGAAAAAGAAAAGTCTAGATAAATTTATAGGTGTGATATTGAAATGAAAACATCAAAACTAGAATATCGAAATTTCCAACTACATAGAAGTAGTTAGTTGAGCTTGCAACTTGTCGGAATTAAATTACATACTTAAAGATGAACATCATAAAACTCGTAGGGGCAAACAGTGTTTACGTGTGCATGTCTTCAATGCTAATTGGTTTTGGATGAGGGCTGAGATCTTGTTCTTGTTTAAAATAAAAGTTAGGTGAGACATTTTTTCTGAATGCACACACATTTCAAGAAAATCTACTCGTGAAAACGGCAGGAAAGAAACACAAAAATTACCCCTTGGTTAGAAGTGGTCCTGGTCCAATGCTCTTGACGATTGAATTGGTTTGCGTCTTGCTGTCTAGAGTCAAAATGACCGCCAACATCTCTATCTCGATTAGTTTCCCTGGACCTCTCCTCTCCAGAAGCAGAGAATTGGGCAGAACGGCCACGCCAGTCACGACTGTCTGGCTCAGAATAGCGATTCTGAGACTGATTAGGTTGCTATAAAGGGGGCAGGGAGATATTACAGAGAATCATGCAAAAAGAAATACATCAAAAGTCCCGCATTTCATAAATTACCCTCACCAAACTTGAAAGAAAACAGATGGTTAAGAGTACCATCCAACCAGGTAAAAAGAACCTTAAATACTAATGACCTCTTACAAACCACCTTCCACCATCTCTAAGAGAGAACAAAATCAATCAATTGAACAACATACTTACATTGCTCTCTCCACGACTCCAACTTTGTTCCTCGCCAAAAATTTCCACTTCAAGATCCCGTTTAAGTTTTAGTATATCATCTGGAACTTCCACAGCCTTCAAGAAACAAGAGGACTTAGTCGTTCATTAAACATTAAGAGACAAATGAGTCGTACTCAACAATTTTTTGGTATCTGATTTCCAGAAAAATGACTATAAAAGAATATACAAAACGGTAATATGATTGAAGGAAATATCAGTACTGGTAACAGTGACATTAAAGTATTTAAATAATACACACAACTAGATAACAGCTATCAATTCTTTTACTTCGTTTAGAAACCAGAAAAGACAGATAAATAAAGGAGAAGCAATGAGAGGAACTGCCCATCAATCAAATTATCCCAGAAAGAACCCAAGTGATAAACTTTTATTTGGTTACGAATACGATAAAATATTACAGTTCACAAGATATTCAAAGAAAGAGACAGAGAAGGAGGAGACTCGTCGAGATCATTAGCTTATTTTGACAACAACAAAAAACAAGAAAGAGAGAGAGAGAGAGAGAGCGTAATGTAACCTCTCGAAGCTGCACTCGAAGCCGCAAAAGCTGATCTCGGGTATATCGAACACGCTCACGACCCTCAAACCGTGAATCTTCAGCCTATTACAATAAAAAATGAGAGTTAAAAAGGGTCCAATGAGGAATAAAAGCGACGCCCATACAAAATTGAGATTGAACATAAAAGCAACAATTACGCTACTTGTATACGACCTAATGTTTCGGCCAATGGATCAATCCAAGAGGAAACTAAACCAGAAACTAATAATCAACTCCCACAACTTCAATCTACCAATAAAACTCCGCGGATTAAAAAGCTCAGATTGCAATCTAACTCTTCCAAGTCAAATCACGAAGCATCAAAAAGCAATAAAACCCAATCACAATAGGCAAAAATCGAATAAATAACTTTCCAAGTCGTCATATCCAATCCACAAACCCCCACTACAAAGAACTAAGCATACCCAATTAGGTTCGAACACACAGGATTATGACATTAAAAAATGTCAAGATTCCAATCAAATAACAAGATTTTTCTAAATAGAATCAATAAAAGACATTGGTAGGCACATACATTCACAGACAATGAAGCGGAAGGCCCGCCATGGGGCGGGAGGGTGGAAAGATCAGAGGAAAATGAACCGAAGGTAAAAGAAGATGAAGACGATGAGGAAGAGGAGGATGAATGCTCAAAGCGAGGACCAAGGAGTCTAGGTCGACCGCCACCAGGTCTCAAGCTTAGAACCGTCCGATCAGCTTGCTGCATAACTCGATCCACGGCTCAAGGAGGATATCTCCGCAACAGAAGGAAGAAGAAAAGGAAAACGAAAACAGGGAGAGAAGCCTGGGAAGAAGAAGATTCAGCGGCGGTGAGCAGTGAATTGGATAGGATTTGAAGAGAAGTGATAAAGGTTTTGGTTTCTACCCGTTTCTCTCTCTTGTAATGACGAGAGAGAAAGCTCTGATAAACAGAAGACATAGCGCGATGAGCTGGTTGCGGGAGCTAAAAAAACCCTTCTTTCTAACACTCAGCTCAAGCACACGCCACTCTCTCTCTCTCCTCTCTTTTATTTTTTTTTCCTTTTTTTTTCTATAATTATAAATTTTCATTTTGTTCGTTAAATTACGAGATTGTTTTTTTTTTTCTTTTCAATTTTCAAGTTCTTATGTAATAATACCTTTTAATTTGAAAAATAATAGATTTTTTACACTATTCTTGAATTTAAAAACATTAGTAGATTATGTTTATTGTATGATTTTTTTTTTGTTTAATAAATAATCATCTGAAATATTTTTGTATTTTGATGAAGTTCGAATAAAAATTATACACAAAATTAAAAAATTTAAAAGTCATAAAAATTAATTTAAAATTAAGTAAACACAAAGTTTACTAATTTAACCTATTAAATTTTATATTTGGGATATAATTTGATTTTGATTTTTTTTTTATTGTTGTGAAAAATGTAATTGACGAATGCCATTAAATGGAATTGTAAATAAACTTCCCGCCTCCAAACTAAAAAATTAGAGGGAAGCGCCGAAATCAGGAAGCTATCGGGAGCGCCGTAGCCGCATACACAGATGATATGCACGAACACTACCATCTCTGTAATTCGAGATAAAAAGTTCTTCCTCGCACTTCTTAACAAGGCTACTACACTCCCCCAACTCCTCCAAATCCAAGCACAGTTAATCCTCCACGGCATTCACTATGATCTGTCTTCGATCACCAAGCTTACCCACAAGTTCTTCGATCTCGGGGCCGTTCGCCATGTGCGCCAACTCTTCGCCAATGTCTCCAGACCCGATCTATTCATGTTTAATGTCCTTATTAGAGGCTTCTCCGACAATAATTTGCCTAAATCTTCGATCTCTGTCTATACCCATTTGAGAAAATGGACTAATCTTAGGCCAGACAATTTCACCTATGCATTTGCTATTTCAGCTGCTTCGAAGTTTGAGGATGAGAGGCTTGGCGTCTTGATGCACGCGCATTCGATTGTTGATGGGGTGGCATCGAACTTGTTTGTTGGGTCTGCAATTGTTGATTTGTACTTTAGATTTACGCGCGCCGACCTGGCGCGTAAGGTGTTTGATGCAATGCCTGAGAGGGATACGGTTCTATGGAACACGATGATATCTGGGTTTTCCAGGAATTCGTATTTTGAGGACTCGATACGTGTTTTTGTGGACATGCTCGATGTTGGGCTGCCATTTGATTCTACAACTTTGGCTGCTGTGCTTACAGCAGTGGCGGAGTTGCAGGAGTATAGACTAGGGATGAGTATTCAATGTTTGGCTTCAAAAAAAGGGCTCCATTCTGATGTTTATGTGCTTACGGGTTTGATATCATTGTTTTCAAAATGTGGGGAGAGTGACAAAGCAAGGTTGTTGTTTGATCAGATTGATCAGCCGGATTTGATATCTTATAACGCAATGATTTCTGGTTATACTTTCAATCATGAAACTGGATCGGCAGTGACACTCTTCAGGGAATTGCTTGCTTCCGGACAGGGTGTTAGTTCAAGCACATTGGTGGGCTTAATTCCAGTATTTTCGCCCTTCAGCCATCTGCAACTAACTCGCTCGATTCAAACTTTAAGCATAAAGATTGGCATTATTTCGAAACCTTCTGTATCAACTGCACTTACTACTGTTTATTGTCGACTAAATGAAATTCAATATGCAAGGCAGCTGTTTGATGAATCTCCGGAGAAAAGTTTGGCTTCCTGGAACGCGATGATATCAGGGTATACTCAAAATGGGTTGACAGAGAGTGCAATTTCTCTGTTTCAGGAAATGATGCCTCAACTCAGTCCAAATCCTGTCACCGTTACCAGTATACTTTCGGCTTGTGCTCAACTTGGAGCTCTAAGTCTTGGCAAATGGGTTCATGGTTTGATTAAGAGTGAAAAACTTGAATCGAACATATATGTCACAACCGCTTTAGTTGATATGTATGCAAAATGTGGTAGCGTTGTGGAGGCTCGTCAGTTATTTGACTTGACGGCAGAAAAGAATGCGGTAACTTGGAATGCCATGATAACTGGTTATGGTCTCCATGGATATGGCAATGAAGCTCTAAACCTCTTTAATAAAATGTTGCAATCTGGGATTCCACCGACAGGTGTTACTTTTCTCTCTATCTTGTATGCTTGCAGTCACTCCGGCTTGGTGAGAGAGGGAAATGAGATTTTCCACTCTATGGTTAACAATTTTGGTTTTCAGCCCATGAGTGAGCACTACGCTTGCATGGTTGACATATTTGGGAGAGCTGGGCAGCTAACGAATGCCTTGGAGTTCATAGAAAGAATGCCACTCGAACCTGGCCCTGCTGTTTGGGGTGCACTGCTTGGCGCTTGTATGATTCACAAGAATACAGACATAGCACATGTTGCTTCTGAAAGACTTTTTCAACTGGACCCAGAGAATGTAGGATACTATGTTCTGCTTTCTAATATATATTCTACTGACAGGAACTTCCCCAAAGCTGCTTCAGTACGACAAGTTGTTAAGAAGAGAAATCTGGCAAAGACACCTGGTTGCACTCTAATTGAGATTGATGATCAACAACATGTGTTCACATCTGGAGATCGGTCCCATCCTCGGGCCACGGCCATTTATGCCATGCTAGAGAAGTTAATAGGGAAGATGAGAGAAGCTGGATATCAGGCAGAAACTGTTACTACTGCTTTGCATGATGTAGAGGATGAAGAGAAGGAGTTGATGGTGAATGTCCACAGTGAAAAATTAGCAATTGCTTTTGGGCTTATTTCAACTGAGCCTGGAACTGAAATTAGGATTATTAAGAACCTCCGAGTTTGTTTAGACTGCCATACTGCAACTAAGTTTATATCCAAGATCACTGAGAGAGTGATTGTGGTTAGGGATGCCAACAGATTTCATCATTTCAAAGATGGTCTTTGTTCATGTGGAGACTACTGGTGAAATAACACCCCCGTGGTAGTTAAGATTATTGGATTGGAGGGATCATAAAAGTCAGGAGGCATTGGAATTTCATGTACTAGATTAAAGTAGTTAATTAATTATAGGTATTATGATTGTTTTCCAAAGAAGGTTAAGTAAATTTAGGAGAGTCATTTGATATGTAATGATCTGCTGTGGCAGATTGGTAGAAACATATGAGATAGCAACTTAACCCCTTTATCAGATTTCCATCCACTTGTTTCTTCATATTCTGTTACTCCTGTCTGAGGCTTTTTTATTCACATGAGTCCTGGCTCAGAGGTTTGCTTCACAATTTCGTTCATACAACTTTGCACATCTTTGTTTTCCGTATCATTTATTAAATATCTAACTGAAAAGTGTATTTTATCTAGCAGATTCAGGCTTCAGCTGCGTTTGATTTTCAATTCAGTTGTTCATAGCATCATAAATGCAGAATATTAACTTGCTGTGCTGTAGGTACGCAGTTAGGTCATGCCTAATGCATGGCTTTACATTCTCTAGCTTCACAAAATTGTGAAAGGAAAATAGACCTTCTTGACTCTAGACCTTAGTTTGTAGGGTTTTTGGTATGAATTGTTTACAACATTTGCATGAACTATCTTTATATTTATTTCTTCTATATACATATATATATTTGGATACTCAGGAGGTCAGTTTGTGGCATTTGAGAATAAAATTCAAGGAATGCGTCTCCAAAGATATTAATCCTTGAGGTGTTGTACTGTCTTTGTCTATTGAGTCAGAAATTTCATATTTCTCTGTGTATATATTTTCTTACCCTTTCGTTTACATTTGTTCTTACCTGAAGCCTATTGATAATTTTTACTGGATCTTTCATATCAATCACTCATCAGTTCTGATTTATATACTGTTTTCTTTTGTCAGAGGACGAGGTGTTGAGTTACAATATTGTAATTTTCTATATGATAAGTTCTGTTTTGTGTACACAAACTGAATTAAACAATCTTCATTTGTTCACAAAACTAGGCACGTAGTCATACTACACAAAAATTTCACCCTTGCTTTTACTCGTTCTTGTGCTTTACATTCTTTCAGTTCACATGTTCTATATGCAATGTCCAGAATGCATATAAGTCTCCTGCCTGTGCACATGAATCTTCTGGTGATGCACACATCAAATAACAAGAAAGAGATAGCCTCTCAGCAATTTAGTCCACATTGCTTGGTATCTGGTCCCTTTGTTTTCATCACAAATGGATCAATTCGAACCCAAAGCAAGGAGAAGATTGAAGCCAACAGCACGGACCATATGACGACTATAGTCGGTGTGCGGTTTTGTCGGCCCATCAGACCCTTAAGAAATGGGTAGAGATGGACAATCACCCAGAAGGCAAAGAAAAGCTTCCCAAATAGGGGTCCCCATGATTGATAGCCATTGTTTATGGCATCTGAGATGCCTGCAACAACCCCAACAAGGTTGATGATCAAAATAGTTGTTGGAGGGATTAGTAGAGTGGTCCATTTAAAGGCATATAGTTCTCCAAAATCTTCGTCATCTGTTGCCTTGGATGTAACTGTGAAGCTAGTATCAATTCCAGCCAGAACCTTCAATAGACCTTGAACAACAGCAAATAGATGAGCTGAAATACCACCAATGACCCAGAACTGCTCATTTCTCCACCATTCCTCAATGCTAACTCCACTCCATTTAAGCTCTAGAATACCCGTAGCAAAAATGGAAAGAAACAAGGCAATGAAGTAGAGACTTGCAAAAGTGCTTATCTGTTTGTCAAAAAGCCGAAGATGATTTCATCAATGGATGCAAAATACTTTGCCAAGTAAGTTTATCAAACAATATAATTATATGTGTAGTTTACTGTGACTTCTAAATTAATTATGTCTTCATCAATTTCCTCCTCAAATATTTTCTGCTTAAATCATCTTTTGTAGGCGATACTGTAAATTTTACTATATTTACCGGTGGCATGATGAACTTATCGGTGAGCAGACAAATCGCAGGGAGGGTACAGTAGGCGAGAAGTGGTATTGAAGTGAAGGGGTAGACAGTTGTGTTGACGTATGCAAATCTCTCTAGCCACTTTAGCTTCCCACCCTTATAACCATACCAAACAGGGCAGTGGTTGCTGAAAAAGATTTCAATAGACCCGAGTGCCCACCGAAGCACCTGGTTCAGCCGATCAGACAAGTTAATGGGAGCTGTACCCTTAAATGCAGGTCTCTTTGGCATGCAGTATATAGATCTCCAGCCACGACAATGCATCTTGAAACCTGTTAGAATATCTTCTGTGATCGACCCATAAATCCAGCCCAACTGCATACACAAACATGATACAGGTATCAGTTTCAAGTTTACCTTTCTCTAGACTATATTTGTTATTACTTTTTGTTCGATTTCACTCTTAGCATGTCAGTAGTGAAAGGAAAGAGGAAGGTTGTGTTTAGATGTTTCCTCAGTAAGGATTGTTGACATTACCTCTGTACCCCATTCGGTTTTGTCTTCATAACCGCAACTGATAACATGAATTGCTTCCTTAAGTAGGGCCGCTGGACCCGAGGAGGGTGGAACACCACCTTCTTCCATCAAAGTCGAGGTAACAAAAATTGATGACTGACCGAATTTCTTTTCGAAATTCATTTGCGACATTAGCAGCTGCTTGTTATCTTCCATCGCTGCTCATAGCAGCAAGCGATTATGAGTTATCACAATCTGATGGCAATGTATCCACCAAGACACAAGTGCCAATAAAAGTTGAAGTTTGAAAAAATGTCCTCACCTGCAGCATCTCCATCTACCCCACTTTTAGAGCTCTTAAGCTTCTTGCGACGTCCAAAGCATGGACAACAGTCACAGCATACCATTTTTGGGCGCTTCGGTCCTTTTGGGGGTTCATAACCATATAAAGCCTGTCTCCTGAAAACACACCCTGTGCCAACATATACAGGTCCCTGAATTCCATCTAAACCTCGCATGTTAATCTGCATCACAAGGAAACATAGTTTATTTTTATGATATTCAGCGCTTGGCCACTTAAACAATTATATAGAATACATCTGAGACGTGATCTTTACATCAAAGAAGACTGTATTTCTGTTGGCATAACGATCATGCCTATCTATTCCATCAAATCTTTGCGGAAATTGTACATAACAGACTTTCTTTCCAACTTGAGGGTCCATAAGGAAACACATTGCCTCTCTTGCTGCTTTGCTATTGTTTATGTAGTGATCACAATCCAAGTTCAACATGAATGGAGCGTTTGTAAGCACTGCAGATACACGAATCTACAATTGTACAAAGTGCTGTCGATTAGATAAAGGAAAATGAATAAACTGGGGTCAAGAAAGAGAGAAACTTGGAACTGAGCAAGCTACCAAGGCATTCATGGCACCAGCCTTCTTGTGATGTTGGAAACCTGGTCTTTTCTCACGAGATACGTACACTAAGCGGGGGAGTTCATTCCCTTCTGCATCAAGGCCTCCACTGTGACCCAGAAAGACTTGGATCATACCAGGATGATCTTTTGTGTTGTTGCCTGGCCATGGTGTTCCATCTTGCATTATCCATCCTTCTGTGGGAACTTTTATGGCTTTTGCTACTTGGGCATTTATCCTGACCTTGAATTCTTCATATTCTCTCTACATACTCCAAAGATATTTCAGGCTTGATATTAGACACAATTGTGGCACTCCTATATTTTTCTCTTTCTCAGTTTATTTGTTAAAAGTGCTTACCTTCATTGCTCGACGCTCCTTTACAAACGTTGGTTGGACTTTATCCTTGAGATAATCGATCTTCTCACAAAAGTACATTTCAGGTGCTCGAGGTTCTATCGAAAACTTCTTACAGAAGGGCACCCATTTCCTGGCAAATTCTGCAGTTTCAGACATTGCTTCGAAGGTAAGCATGGAAGCTCCATCATCTGAAACGTAGCATGAAACCTTATCAACTGGATAGTCCATGGCCAAGATAGATAAGATTGTGTTAGCTGTTACAAGAGGAGGTTCCTTCATCGGATCAACAGTACTGACAAAAATGTCCACTGGAGCAAGCAAATTAGGTTCACCCTCTCGTTCATACCTACATTACAACATTCATATGATGACATTCTAGATTTTGATAAATATATTCAAACTAACACATTTATTATTATTCTTTTGCCTTTTAATGCTGTTGTAGAATTGATATTACCTGAGGGACAGACGATCCAAGTAGGTTTCACGATCAATTGGGAACCATTTGGGGAACTGATCGAGGATCCACGAAAATGCAAACCAGATTTCACATATCACAGAAGTTAGCCACAAACCCAATGCGTCATGCACTGGATTTAGAATCCGATATCGAAGGAAGAAGGCAAGAATAACGAGCCGAGCCACAATAACCATTCGGTAAGGATTAATTTTGCTAGATGCTATTGGTACCTTCCTTGATAGTGGCTGTCTAGCTGCATCAATCCTGCAACAGTTTGCGAGTCATTGACACATGGAGTTCCGCGAACAAAAGTTTCAAACATCTGAATTTAGAAAGACTGAACTGGGAAATGTTCAAGCATACATAGCCATGTCAGGGTCATTGGCATCATCAGGTTCAGGCCCAAGATTGCCTTGCTGCAATTTCCAATCATCCATTTTATCTTTCCAACCTTCCTCTCTCTTTTCATCCCATCTTCCACTGCCTGAATTTTTTAAAGCATATCGGATACCGTATGATAACAAAACTTCATGTATCTTTGGGACAATTTAATGCAGGATCAATGGGGTGCAGAAAATTTACCTGGTTCAGAAGCTGGAAATGGATGCACTCGTTTGTGCAGTGAAGAAGATGATATCTGATCTCCATAACCCTGGGATGATAAAGGAAGCTCAAAACTTTCCTGGATATGCAATATTAATTAGGAAAAGGATTTCCAAACAGAGGCTAAAGAATGAAAGGTTTGCCCACTCACTGGCTCTGTTCTTCCATACTGTGCATTTTCATTATCATCTGGCCCTCTACCGTAGCTCATCTTGCCATGTAGCATAGCTTCTGCCATATGACTGTGTTTATTCCTCTCATCATCAATGTTGAATTCATGTTCAATGTCATCTATGTCTTCTTCATCATCATCTCCCTCGACCCTCGGACTCCCTTCACAATACCCAAAAAGAGAGAGAGTTTAAGAAAAAAGAAAACTCGAAACTTGTTATTGCATAGTCCTTCGTTCTGTGTTTCACCTTTAAGTCGCTTATATCTAGTTTTACACTGAGGACACAGTTGGCTTCCTTCTCTTCTTTCATACTCATAACAAGGTCTGCAGACTGGAAAACCACATTCATTGCAGGCAACAAACAGATCACCATCCACCGTAAGCCCCACTTCGTCACCACAGATCTCACAAACTTGACCATCCAAGTTCTTCAATGGCTTCGGCTGCAGAACAGAAAACAAAACAAATACACAACCATATCAGTGACAAACAAACAAACAAACCAAAACCTTCTCCCACTGCACTTTCTGATCAATTAAGTTCATCACCTCCTCATGGCCATGAATGACAACAAGCTCATTGCGGTTATGAGAACCAGCAACAAGTCCTGCGCTGGCTTCCATGGCTGGCGATCAATGAAAAATGAGATTTTGAAGTAAGTAGCGTCTGTTTATGAAGGCAAAAGGTAGAGATTGAAAAGGGTGGCATTAGATATTCAATTGCCTTCACCTAATGTGTCTGATGAAATGGGTGGTGAGTTGGTTGTTGTGTCAAGTCCCATCGAAGTTCAGCTTCCTACCCTTCCATGTTCATGTAACAGCTCAAGCCCACCGCTAACAAATATTGTCTTTATTTTGTCTTTTTTCTTTGGGTTCCCCTCAAAGTTGTTAAAATGCATTGGCTAGGGAGAGGTTTTCACACTCTTATAAAGAATGTTTCGTTCTCCTCTTCAACCGACGTAAGATTTCACAGTTGAACTGCCATGTAACTCTCTTCTACTTCCGTGTTCATCTTATCCATTAAGGTACCGTCGTTGCTCTTTTGCTTTCAGTCTCTCTTTCTTACTTCCAAATGGTTTCTCTTCATTAATTACACGTAGTCAACTCAGTAACCTTTGCTAGTGATCATTCAAAAGTTCCATACTTGGTTCATTATAAGCTGAAGTAAATATTAATAAAGATCATTATCTTATTTCTAACTGTAACGCACATTAGTATTAGTATTTACATATTATATGGTATTGATGCGATTTCTTTTTCTTTCCCATAATGATTAGAAGGTGAAAAAAGACCAGAATGCTTAGAATGCAAGAACTTGAAAACTTGTAAACCAAAAGAACTTCAAATGGTTAGGTAAGGATGTTGTAATCTCTCTATCTCTTCTTGACTGATTAATTTACTCTTAATTCCACTCTCCAGTTTTATTGTCATATATAATTTGCTTTTTTTACCCAATGTTTCTCGTTTTTTTATTTTTTATTTATAAATCATTTATATTATTATTATTATTTTACTTCTATCTATTTTCATTTTCAACTTTTAATTTCATCAAATTAGCTCTAACTTAAATAAAATCTTGCACTTTTTTTTACCATCAATTTAATTTATGCTAATTTACTCGCTCATTCAAACGATAAGCAAGGCATAAATTTCTCTAAGCTCACTATATGTATCCAACTTTAGTTGATTATTACATAAATTAATTATGAAATAACTCTGTCAAGGCTTTAAAATACTTTTTTTTCTTTTTCATTTAATATATATATATATATATATAACCTCCTCAATCTTCGGTCCAGAACCACTGGCGAACTCGGAGGGAGCCCGATCAGGCATATTATCGTCACTCATCGAAGGACCGCCGCCAGCGCCGCCCTGATACACTTTTCAATGATGGGATTACAAATACCCTCAAGCTCCTCCAGCTTGTCCTCGTGCTCACCGTTCATCAACCTCCGCCAACTGGTTCCACTCAATCAATCATCTCCTTCACAGAGTTCTTCACCCCTGTATTGGATGATGAAAGTCCCACATCGGCTAATTTAGGGAATGATCATGGATTTATAAGTGAGGAATACTAACTTCATTAGTATGAGGCCTTTTGGGGAAACTCAAAGCAAAACTATGAGAGTTTATGCTCAAAGTGGACAATATCATACTATTGTGGAGAGTCGTGTTCGTCTAACACCCTGCAGTCTTGGCTCGGCCATTACGTTCAGAATGGCGTTGACGTTGATGTCGACGACTGTATTGATTTGCTAGAGATCAATTTTAGTAGCATTTATCCTCAGCCAGCATACATTTCATGAACATATCCATACACAGAATCCTCCTATCTCAACACAGCTGTAGGTGGTGCCGAGTTCGATGCCTATAATTCTTTTAAGTCTTGAAAAATATTTAGTCTTTGAACTTTCTCTTCACTAATTTAATAAATATCGCCATCTAATTTAAATTTGCCACATCAGCCATTACTACCTTGACATCTAGCTGCCATGTCATCACTTGTGCACTAGGCCAACTAATAGTCAACATAATTTAAAGATCATATAGAACTATATTTCTGAAGTTTAAGGACCATTGGAATGACATGGTATTGTATTATCCTTATTTCACCACCTACAAAATATAATCAAATATTCGAGAAATTGTTTAGCAGATCTGAAGTTGAAGGTGCAAAAGAATAAGCCAGAGAGCTCTTGCAATGGAAAAGGTTGAAGAAAATTTTAAAATGAGGAATAGATTAAAATTAAATAAATAAATAAAAGGATCTACAGCTACAAACTCCCGGTGAGAATCTAAAGAATGAATTTACATGCGGGGGAATACTGATTTGGAAGAATGACTCATCTTTCAGTGAGGTAACAAAATGGGCTTTGTTGTTAGCTTGCTTAGCCTAGCAGGGCCGGTCAGGTTGGGAAGCTTGCCTTTAACCGCCTAAACCAGGCAGCCCTTTTCCAATCGTTCCTTTGTTTGTATAAGATGCGTCCACAAACTCTGCTCCTGAACCTGCTTTCGAATGGCATACTGTTACTAATATGCGATTGCAAAAACTGATAGATTATTGCAATATGCACTTTATTCTGGCTAAATGAACAGCTCTTATCCACCAGTTATGAGCTTCATGAAGAGGAATGAACCAAAACTCAGTGAACAAAATGCATAAAATTTGGGCAATACTTTTTCCTATTCGCATCAATGAGATTTGTGGGACAATAAAAGGTTCCAAGTAAGATCAAGACAAGTAAGTCTATTCGTCAATTTATACGACAGTGAAATGTAATCCCCACCTGCAAAGCTGCTGTTGATGCCAACAGTGCTATACATTCATCAAGCATAGCCTTTTCTTGGGCTGCTAAAATTGCAAGTTCAATAACCAACGTCTGCATTATCTCCACCTGAAAAACAAATAAGACGATGATGAACAGTAGATAACACAGACTAGAACAGCAGAAAAGAAAGCATTGAAGCTCCCGGCCATGGAGTTTGAAGTATAAATAGTTATAAATATTTAAACATTGCCCATCCAAACATCAGCAAACAAATTCAATAAATTACGTTTTCAATGTCCTAAAAGACGTATTTCCTCAAAAGGAGAGTACAGAAAATTAAAGTACATCACTTGAAGTTTGGAAATAGTATACATTTATAACAATTATCAAGTAGATGATAAGTATAATGAAAATTTTAATCTCCGTAACATGTAGACCTCACGGGATAAAATGCTAGCTGGTAGGGGGAGAAATCCAAATCACAGGCAGTTTGATGCTTTACAAAGGTTTAGGTACTTGCAGCATTAATTTTATCTCCTCTAGCTAGTATGATCAGAATTATTCTAATTCTCAAGCTCTACGAACATCAATTGCATTATAAGATGACAAGATTGGTTAATGTCCATAACATTTGCAGAGGCTCTTTATTTCAAGGAAGATGTGGAGACAAGCTATTAAATATCGATAACATTCAAGGTGGAGTTATGCAAGTTTACCCTTGGGAGCATCGAGCAAATGGAGGATCCCATTGCTTGCATCACCTCAACGGCTGAAAAAATAGCATCATTTAAAGAGCCCGCATCTACCTGTAAATAAGCAAATTACTGTAAGTTACCAATATTCTGTTTCCCATAGTTAAAACAAATTACTGGCCAATGTAGTATACTTTTGCTCCTCCAGTCAAAGGAACACGAAGAGTGCTCGACTCCAAATCGTCTATAACACCTGATAAGGATCGATTATGACTTCTTTCAAGCACAGCCCATTCGTTGAGGTAGCTCATCTGCATCAATCCCATGCAACATAAAAACCATATAGCATGCATGACAGGCAATGATTGTTCAAATACAAATAGGAAGGGAATTATAACTCCATATTCAAAGGACTAGAAATGTTCTGATTTAACATATTAACTAAAAGAGAATAATGGTTTTGAATGTGTATTATACTGAAAGTGTAAAACAGCCGTGCTGTATAAACTAAACTAATGATATATAATGGTTTTGAATGAATTAATCATATTACTTGATCATTCATAACCGAAATCAACTTGAGCTCTAGCTTCAGCTGTTGGAGATTGATCCTTTTTCTGATTACTGAATCCCACAGATTTAGTGTAGTATTCCATACGCCAAGAAGAGTTCTCTGCACCAAAGCACAAAAGTTCTTAATCTTTAACTTGCACTTTAGTATACAAGCAATCATGTCCGGCAATTGGACTGTCAGAATATAACTAAGTTTCTTGACCATAAGCAAATATGTGAACAATTGTAGCAAATATCTTCGCAAAGATTAATCATCAAAATTTCAGACTGTTCTCAATCGTAAGTAACAGGAATCACGTCTGGTTCAAACAGAGAAAAACAACAAGTAATTGCCAAAAAGAGGCCGATTATCTAGCAAGATCAACATGCATTGAAACCCTACCTCTGCCGCCACCTCCTGATTACGCAGAACAGCCTCTGCGCGGGCATTAGCACATCTCCATTGCAAATGTCTATTGTATAGAAGCCGTAGCTGATGAGCACCTTCTATATAGCCTGTAGCCTTTTTTCCCTTCTTAAAATCTGCTATGAAACTAAGAACAGAAGTTGAAACATTGGATTGAGTAGCATTTGAAGGTCTGATTCGTGATGAGCTAATTGCTCGAGGAGTTGGAGTTGATGGTGTCATTCGAGATGGACTAGCTCTTCTAGTAACAGAGGATGGACGTGGGACAAGAGTAGGCGAGTCATATCTCACAACTCGGTTTGTTGTTATTTTTATGTCTGCTAAACTTGACGAAACAACCTTGTTAGCTGCAGATTCCTGCATTGAATTGTCATTGGCTGAATTTGCCTCAAATTCTTTTCTACTCCTTCCATCAACATATGATAGCCTCATAACACCACTGGTCGATTTCTGTAAAGGTTTGCTAACAGTCTCGACCGTACAAGATAATGCGCTTCCTCTAAGTGGCTTATTTAAGATTGGGACTCTTTTATCGGCGAGATCCACGCAACAATTTAATGAATTGGAGGATGCTTTCGCACCAATTCGACTAGGCCATCTATGCTGATCTATGAATTGGGTACGTGACCCAGCAACTGGTTTGAAATTCTCTGATTGATCGTGCCCATTTTTACCTCTAAGTGGACTCCTCTTTCTTTCTGGCGCGGACTTCCGTGCAACAGTTTGCGTCTCGGCCTGCTTAGAGGGAAAATTGGAAGAAGGCCTAAGAGTTCGATCAGAAGGAGATGATAACACGGGTTTTTCCTTCTTACTAACAGGAATAGAAATTGTATCAGATTGGAATGAGACGCTCAAACTTCTCATCGTAGAGGGCCATAAGCTATCAGGTCGACCACTAATCATTCTTTTCGATAGCAACTGTAAATCTGCTGGTGAACCATCAATCGGTGCGGCCGGGCTTGGAGAAGGGGGTGTGGACGGTCGCTTCCTCTCTGCTGATTGAGCTCTTTTAAGAACCAATTGGGAGGATGTATGCACCGTCCGCGTGATGCTTGGTGATGGGCAACGCCGAGGACCAGACAACGATGAAGGAGAAGGTGACATTTTCTTGGAACACGAGGGAAACCGTGTGATAACTTCATTGTTCTTTTCTGCAGGAACCAACGGTTGTCTTGGCGCCGCAGCTACGGTATGCTTTGTAAATGCCCGCGCCGATTCGCATACATCCATCCAAACTATCGAAATCAGACCATAGTGATAGATTTCGTCACATAACTACACAATTCGCATTCCCTGAATCTGGAAAAACAGCACTCACGAAAAGAAAGATCCTTTTACCAGCATTGCATCTGCCACCACAAAAATGCACAATCAAAGAATGAACGAAAAAGCAAGGAATAATCCAACATTAAAGAAAAGAAAGAGGAAACGAAAATCTAATAAATAAACCAGAGAGCATACAGTCTACAGCAGCAAAAAATCAACTGAAAGGCGAACTTGAAACACCAGAGCAAATAAACTAGAATTAATTTAGTTTCTAATCAACCAATGCCCTCAACCCAAGCAGATCGAACTACCACAAGGAAGACGAGGACAAGGTAGGGTATCCAGGGCCGCTTAAAAAAGGACTGCCAAAAATTGCATAAACGTCAAATTCGTCTTGCTTCGACACAACTTGCGTTTAAGGAAAGGGGTCGCCTTAGAAACTCCCGAACTGGGAGGATAGAGTGCGTGGGCTTTTGCAGGTCACAACAGGATAAGAAAGGGAAGTGGAGCTTAACGGGACCTTATTCGGCTATGGATGGTTGGGCTGTAAACATGAATGATTCTGTACATTCCGACTATCTGGTTCACTATCTGGACCTCGCCATTTGGTTCACTTCATCTTCTCTGCGAACTTCTCTTTTTCATAAATGCCTCATTAAAAACAATTCTGAAACTTGGAAAAGTAAAGAAGTTCCATTACCCAACTATCTCATAAGATATAATACTCGTAGGTCTAAGGACCAGGTGAAATTGAAAAGGTAACATTCACTCCAACTGTCATTTTTCTCATTATTTGCCCCAAGATACCATTCAAGGCACCATTCAATTTGCTTGTGAGCAAATGGTGGATGCCCACTCCACGTGGAAGGAGAACCTTTGTCCGTTCTAAGAATTTACGTAGCACGTAATAAATCGGTATTAATTACCAAAACCAAAGTCAACACGAAAAAAAAACGCATAGAAATGAAACTAAGATTCATGGTTATGTGCGAGGTTAGATAAGAACAAAGTTTCCATCTGAACTCTCCGGATTAATATTCCCCTCTTCATAACTTCACAATTCAGGTGCAGCTGTTAATAAATGCAATAATTTCTGAAATCCAGCAAAAAAAAATAAAATAAGTTCAAGGATTTCAACAGATTCGTGCATCTGATGCTGCAAACCGGCCTACTAGCCCTTACTGCTCATATAAATCTCTCGACAATAGCTTCAGAGATCTTACATAGAGAGGAATATAAATAAATCCACGAGACATACTCAAATTTCGGAAAATACAAAAACGACAAAGAAATTTCAGTAATTATAGTTTAAAAAAAGAAAAAAGGATCCAACACCTTTTACGGACGATCCACGAGACAGGAAATGAGTGAAATGTTTCAAACTTATTATAGAAAACAAAAACGGAATCTGCGAACTCCGAAGCTACTCAAAAAAGAAGAAAGGACAATAAAAATAAAAATAAAAGAACTCGCAGAAACATTTCAATCGAAACTCGAATAGAACTAATTCAAGGAGGACGACATCATCTTCAGTCGCAAATCAGAACTTCGAATACGAGAAAAGAGAAGAAAATCATAGAGGTTGAAGAAAACGAGTTCTCACCATTACGGCAAACCAATCACGCAGCGAATCGGAAAAGCTGTCCGACGATTGAAATCCGAACTAAAAAATAAAGCAAATAAGAAGAAATTCGATCGGAGAAACCCGTAGAGTTTGATTTCTTCGAAAAATGAACGAAGGCGATAAGGTTTAAAGAAGTGGAGAGAGAGTTAGCCGTACAAGGCTCTTTCCAGCGGGCAGAATTGATGGAGTTCAGATTTTCGAAGAAGAACTCCAAAGAGAGGGAGAAGAAAAAGAAAAGCGCTTCTTTTTTAACATAAATTATTAAAATTAATTAATTGAAAAATGAGAAAACGGTTATGTTTAGGACTGCTTGAGAAGGTAGGGACCATGGAGGACAGTTTGCTTTCGCGCCACCTATTTTCTTAAACTTTTCTTATAAATAAGATCCATTCATAAGATATTACTCAAAATATAAATTAATTTAAAATAAATCGTTTAATTTTCCAAACTACGTCAAATAAAGCACAAAAGGAAATTGTATTTTACACAAGACCCATTTAACATTTTTTTTTTATCAAGAAAAATTACCCAAATCATTTTTAAGTCCTTCCATGAAATAAAAATACTTCCCACAAATAATTTTCATAAATAAAATATAAAACAACCTTTTTTTGTTTTTTTTTATTTATTATTTTTTACTTTTTTTAAGGAGACCTTGGAGCATGGGCAACAATTAATTGAATCCAAACAAAACAAAAATGTTTTTTCATTCCTCCAAATCAAGAGATGGAATGGGAGGAGAATAATATGGCTGTAAACGATTTTTTTTTCCTACGCGTTATAAAACTGTGAAGCTGACGGCGATATGTAACGGGTAAAAACATACAATATTTATTAGCGGTGGAATAATGTACCAGTGAGAATGCTGAACCTTAAGGGGTGGATTGTGAGATCCCACATCGGTTGGAGAGGGAAACGAAACATTTTTTATAAATGTATGAAAATCTCTCTCTATTAGACGCGTTTTAAAACGGTGATACGTAACGGGCCAAAATACACAATATCTACTAGCGGTGGACTTGTGTTGTTACAGTCCTATAATATCGAACTTGGGTTGTTACAGTTCTATAACACCATATAGTGTTTTCTTCAATACGCTTCAATATTTAGTTCGCACTAATATTAAAATAAGCTTTAAGTAGCACGTCCTCAACAACTTCAACAAGGCATTAATTAAATAAAGAAATGGGACAAAACCACATTTGAATTAATTAAATAATATGAGAAAGGGATGTGGCATAAATATTAAGGACATGGGGAGGTGGAAGATGGAGATTGGAAGTGTAATGGGGCAGGGAATTAGGTCATTCTCACCTCCATTCTTCAAAATTCTTTTATTTATTTATTTATTTATTTCTCTCTTTTTCTCTACTTTTTATCTATCAACACAATTAAAAATTTCTCCTCACCAACTTCATCTCCTTTTCTGCTCTTTTCCCTTTTCATTAACTTATACCATTTAAATATATATATATATATTTAATTTTATTAAATAAAGTCTACTAAATTACATCATTATTGTAAATATAAATATAAATAAAAAGTGAAATTCTCATTCGTGATTCATATTAATAATAATAATAATAATTCTTATTTAAGCTATAACTATATAAAATAAGTTAAATTATTTGAAATGTGACGTTAATTTCACATTTAGTCCAGACTATTCCATTTACAAGCTAGCTTTGTTAGTTTCGATCAATCATTTGAAAGTATAGTTATTGAAGAGTGTACTTGAATCAATTTTAAAGAATAAAGATATAAAAAAAAAATTAAGATGAATTAATAATTTAGCGAATAAAATACATTTAAATTTATTGGCTAAAAAATAAATCAAGACTTTAGTGGTGACGTAGCTAGGTATTAATATCTTCAAATTCTTTAACTTTGACCTAAATATTCAGGGATTTAATGAAAAAATATTAATAGTTGGAAAATATGGGCAAGTTCGGAAAGGTAATATAATATTAATGCAATTATAAAATTCAATGCGGCGTGCGCCACCGTTTTTTCCAACGTGGCCCCCAGCCAATCAAAATAAAGAAAAATCTCTTTGACTGCCGAGTTTCCTTTTATTGACCAAACTTACGTGTCAAACGAGTTTTAAGATTTAAGATTAGGGATTTCAACGGTCAGGATTTAACCGAATCTTCTAAATTCTGGTTAATCTATAATTTTACAATTTATAAAATAGTTTCTTAAACATTTTTTTTTTATTAAACAATTGAAAATAAAAAAGAATTACATTAAAGAATATACATGAACATTTTGTATTTTTTAAAGTGTTTTATATATATATATATATATAATTCTCTGCTATGTATTAATTAAAAATATGTTTTTGTAGTTTCCTTCCTGTTTGTTTAAAATTAGTTTTTTTTATTACAATAATGTATGTTTCTAAAAAAATTTATTTATTTATTAGAATTAAGGGGTAAAATCAATTATCCAAAAATCTATGATATATCCTTTAAATTATTAATTTATTGATATTGGAAGCTCAAACATGATTCAAATAATACAAGGGTTTACTCCTCTTGGGTTCTTATCCAAAATATATATATAAATTAAGAAGAGAAAAGAAAATGAGTTGGAGTGATTGAGTGCATGTGGGTTGTGCATATGAGTAATGAAGCTTATATCCACATCAACCAGCTGGCCGCCCTAACTATATGCTTTTGCTGCACCACTACTCCACTCCTTCGAATAAATGTGGGTTCTATCTCTTTTAACAGCATATTATATAGTTTTAATTTACGTGTTACGTGATTCTTTTTAAAAGAAATTAAAATATATTCAATATCTATTGATGCATTTTAAGATTAAATCGTTATAAATGTGAACGGCGTAAAGGTGAAATTAAATAAAATATTAGTTAGGTTTGGTTAAATATATGATTTGAATATATGGGGGAGAAAAAGGGTGATGATTGATTCAGCAATGAGCGGAAAATTTTGGTATGATTAATGATGATGGAAATTAAAAAAGGTGTAATTAAAACTATTTTGTATTGAAAAAAATGTGAATTTGGTAGAGGAGATCAAATGATGGCCATAGCCACTCATCATACTTAAACCATATCATTGAACTGCTAATGGCCAATTAATAATTACCTTTTTCATAATATTTACATTATTTTTTGTACCCAATAATAATTTATTAATTGATTTTTTTTTTTTTTTAATAATAATAAGAATAAGAATGGTAAATTAAAAATGTCCCCACCCACAATAGTATAAGTGTCTCATGTGCTCAACTTGCAGTCCATGATAACAAAACAAATATTTGCATGTCTTGACATCTACTCTTCATTATTTCCTCATGTGACTGTTCTTTGTCAAAATAGAGAAATGGACAATTAGTTCCATAACGAGTCTTGATTATCGATTAATTCACGCTCGAACTCCATAAGAAGCCTAAGACTCGAGAGATAAGGCAAGACATGTAATCAATGGCTCGTCCCAACATAGCGAGCCACAAGTTACATAGATTAGCCTAAAGTTTAAAGACTCACATTATCTTTAGAAGTTACACGCTAAGATCAAAATTTTCAATTCAATCATAGCGTTAGAAGGTAAATAATTAGTTAAATGTTTAGCCTAAAAGGGCGGAAGAGGTAATAAATGTAATTAGAATTTATGAAATGGAAATAATTAATTCATCCAAAAATAGTATGGGACTAAATTGGAATGAAACTAAAATGAACTACATATTCATAATTGTGATTTATAATAAAACTGAAGCAACCGACAATGGCGGTTCTAAAATTTGTAATGTTTTGGATGAAAGAAAAATAATTGAGTGGGGCCGGCAAGTAATTGTACTTTTGTTTTGATTTGGAGGATGATTGTTGTGGTTGATGTCGACATAGGATACCATTATGGTNAATAATGTACCAACGGGTTTTGGGCCATTTATTTATGGGCCTGTTGCTGGGCTGGTTTAAAACTTGAAGCCCATTCATTTCGCTAAATTTTAATTGACCCATACATGAGGCCCATTATATGGAAAACAAAACTAGAGAGGTTGCAATCATTTCCTTAATTTATGTTTTTTTTTTTTCCTTGAAAAAAGGAGACCACAAGAATTGGTCGGCTCAAAGGGGGAGCCCACGCCGGGACACGCTGAGAAGTTGGCGGCTTTGTAGCCGTTACAATCGTCACTAACGATTAACGACCTTTTGAAAAACTGTACAAATACTCTTATACCCTTTTACCCACCTCCCTATTCAAAATCATGGAATTATGCTTATCCATATAAGAAATCATCCCTAGGGTCGGAGATGTCTTTTTATTTATTTATTTATTTATTATTACTATTATTTAAAATTTGATATAATTTCTTATTCTTATTTTTTAAAAAAATAAAGAGTAATAATTCCTATATCTGAAAAAATAGTAATTATCTATATAAGAAAATATACTCAAATTCGATTGGATAAAAAATAATACTTAATGGAAGATATAAAAATCTAATAAGATCCCATTTTATCAAGTTTAATTTTACGTTCAAATAAGTTTTGGAATTATACTTATTTTTATTTTATGTTTTTTATGGGAAAATCAATTACTAGCTATGCCATATTCATAATAAATACAAATTTTAAAACTTATGTTTAGGGTATGCTTATCGTATTATAAATTCATATTTATCTTTTAACTTATAAAATATTAATCGAATAAAACATTTAAATTAAATATATGTTAGGTATGACTATTAATAACGTATTACAAAAATTATTTGATATTCAATTCGTCTGTATATTTTTAAGCTTTTAAGCTTATCTTATATATTCTATTTTGGGATGAATTTATTTAAATATCTTTAGAATAATCTGGTTAAAAATACAAATACTAATTAAGAAAATATATTTTGTTGGATTTTTTTTTCCTCTCAGATTTTAGCTTAAATATGTAAAAATTATATCTGAAAATTGGTTTTAAAATTCAATATATGCAGATTTATATATATATATATTTTTTTTTCCGAGTCATTATTTTGATAGACCTATTAATGTGTCTATAATCAAACCCATGCTTGTTCTTATATATTATATAAAATATTTAATTTCTAAATCAAAATCTTTTTAGATGTTTCTTATTCCTTTTGTTTTTAGAATTGGGGGTATCAGTTTTCTTGCAAATTCAACGCTTTTCTATATTCTAGCGCCCCCTTGTGTGATCTGTTGCGTCCAAAACCGCCATTTTCTGGTTCAATGATTGTGTGGACTCTGATTTGGGTTCAAATGTTGCGATTCTCTCTCATTTCTCTCCGAAAATCGCTGCAATCCCTATCTTCATTGCCAGGTGAGTTCTTATTCTTGTTCTTTTCGTTCATGGCGGTTTTCCTTTTTGCAGACATCTTTGTCCTTAGGGTTGTCGAAACCTTTTCAACCCATTTTGCCTCTTTCTCGGAAATCATTTAACAAAATCGGTGAAACTAACAAACCCCTTAGCTTCATTCTGGGAAATCATCAACAAAAAGGTTGAAATTAACTCACCCCATTACCCTCTTTTGGGAAATCATCGATATTACGTTGAAACTTGCGAACCCCTTCAGCCTGCTTTTGGGAAATCGTTTGTGCTTGATGTTTATGGAGTTTCAAACCCTTAATGCGTGTCGTTTGTGATGCCCAGTTGTTTTGTATTTATGATTGTGACGATTTTAGATCGACCCATCTCAGTTTGAGGTAGGATTAGCAGAATTCTGCGGTGTTTGATTGATAAGAGATAAGGGTTGTATCATAAGGGAGGGTGCAATGGGTGAAAGTGTTTCAGAATCTGAGATTAAAGGTGTGAAAGAAGCACTTGGAGCTGGACAACAGCTTCTACAGAAGCTTTATACAGAGCTGGACAAGGAAAGGGAAGCGTCAGCGACTGCAGCAAGTGAAGCCCTATCGATGATTCTGCGTTTGCAAGAAGAAAAGGCTGCTATGAAGATGGAAGCAAGTCAATATCAAAGAATGGCAGAGGAACAAATATCCCATGCTGAAGATTATCTTGCTGGGTTTGAAGATATGATATATCAAAAAGAGATGGAAGTTGCTTCTCTGGAATTTCAAGTGGAGTCTTATAGGTATAAACTGTTGAGTTTGGGTTGCCCTGATTTAGGTCCTTGTGAACCCAGTTTTGCAGATAAAGTTTTGGTTCAAAACAAGGAATTGGGGGGTTCAAATGGAGAAACCAAGGTGAGAAGAGCAAAGTCGCTGCCTCCGAGTCAAGTCGACGAAAGAGATGCTGCAGAAATGGTGGAGGCATTTGAGATCCATAAACTGGATTGCTGCCCAAGTACCGTTCGACATCCTAACCGTTGTTCGTGGGAACAAATCGAAATGTTAGATGAACAAATAAAAGAGATATCTGATCCTAAAGGTAGTGGTGAAGATAGATTTGAATGTTTGAATGGTGGGATTGCTATTTGCCCTTCAAGCATTCAAGATAAACCTGGTGTAAGCCCGAAATGTTCTTCTTCTTTATCAAGTGTTCATGATATTTTCGAGATCCCAGAGGCCAACAAACAGAATCTTACTCTTAAAACTTGTCAAGCTAAGATTCAACTTCAGAAAAAGTTGATATTTGAAGGTGAAAATAGACTAGGAAAGCCAGATCCATTACCCATTGAACCGTTTAGACTGTACTATGAACATGAACAAAAAACCAAGGCAAAGAATGGTTCTAGTTGCAAAACCCTGAAGAACAAATCATCAAAATCAAGGAAAGGAAAAGCTATAGAACAAATTGATGAAATTGTTGCTGAATCTCAACCTTTTCAGCAACTTTGCCGTGTAATAACTCAGCTGGAACAGAATAGAGGCAGTATAAGGCAAGAGATTAGTAGTGCAGGAGCAGAGGAGATGAGACTGCTGCAGGAGATACAAAAACAGCTGACTTCTATTCAATCCGAGATGAGGAGTTTCAAACTCAA